>NC_064552.1:2572810-2845310 GCF_023856365.1 Brienomyrus brachyistius | reverse complement strand
AGAATCACTCCATCTCCTCCTGGTCCTACTGCTTATCGCATCTCAGCTAAACCTTCTCCCCAGAACAGGACATCGTGACTCTGTGCAAATTTTACCAGTTTCATTTAATTTCCAAGGGATCGCACTCAAGTCAAAAAACATTCAGTAAATTAATAACGGGAGGGATGACCACTGAAGAGGCGTGACCTGTAAGAGGACAGACAGGTCCAGGAAGTATGAATCCAGACCAACCAGTTGAGTTCTCTATGAACGTGATGATTTATACTGAACCGGTTGGTTGCAACAAAACCTTGGTCTGGATTCGTACTTCCTGGACCTGTCTGTCCTCTTGCAGGTCACGCGTGGAACATATCACCTCTGTGGTAAAGAGACAGGGGAAGGTCTCACTGAGAAAAGACCATCTCGCCATTAAGCTAGAGAGCACCGAGGAGCTGCCGACAGCCTCCATCCACGGCAGCTCTATCCCCAGTCCCTGTCTCCCCAAGTAACCAATTTCACTTACCAGCAAACACTTGCAACTGAAAAGTCTTTATCATGAAAAACCACAGAAGGTGGCGAAGCTGTAGATCAGTCTGTGGCCAGATGTGGAGGGTCATGCAAAGACACCCAGATGTTTCAGTCTAAATGCGTCACAGCTGGAAGATATATGCTACCTCAGGGGGGTCAGTCAGCATGTTTCCAAAATTACCACAACCAGCCTCCCCCCCCCCCCCCCGCAAAAAAAAAAAAACAGAAACAAACGATGCTGTGTAACCCGTAATTTGCACGGGAACAGAACGATCACCTTGCCTCTGCTGGGCCCGGCCTGGGACCCGGGTGACGTAATCTGCCTGCCAGAACCGGGTGCTGTGTTAATGTCCAGATCCATCTGGCCTTCTGTGCACAACATAGCAACCCCCCCCCACTAAAAAATGGGAAACATGTCTCATTCCCACAATCTGGTGTATGAGTACACATCTCCTGAACCTGGTGCCCTGTTTGTTTACGCTGTTACTGTGTATCTACTTACATCCTCCTCAGCCCCCCCTACAGATACACAGATACCCCTACGGGCCCCCAGTGCTCAGAAATAAGACACTCAGGGGATACCTGAAGCAAATGCCAGCGGCCAGCGCATGAGAGATACCAGGGTGATGATGGTGGGGGGGGGGGGGGGGGAGGGACTGTAGCACACGCCTCACGCGCACAAGGGCGTGCTAACCTTGCACCGACACGCACGATTAAGAAGGACGCGGACCGGCGAGCCGCTGCACAGATGGCCAGCCCCCCACTGATGATGTAACCGAGAGCCTGCCATGGGGGCGGGGGGCTGGAGGAGAGAGCGAGGGAGGGTAGAGGGAGGTACCTCTGCTTAGCAGTTCATTCATTCGTTCGCACATTCATTTCCCAACACCGTTGCACAAGCGTCCATCGTCATTCCTGACACTCGATCTCCCAAAATTCCGCTGTCAGTCCCCCCCCCCCAGGACCCATGCCGGACCTCAGATGCTTCCCGGTTTTCCATGAACGCCAAGCAGGCCTGGCACTCACTTAGAGCCACTTCGCTCCGTATTGTTTTTAAACCACGTTATCGAGACCAGTTTGCAGTTTTAACTGGACTATAAATATATATTTCCCCTATTTTTGCTCAGTCTGGAGAGGCTAATTAGGGCTGTGATACACCGCCTGCTCCAAGGGTGAGGACCCCCTCGCTCATTTACACCCTGCTTACCGGTGGTTTTACTAAGTGACATAACACACTGGGGGCGCCAGGTGCTCACCCCCCTGTAGAAGTCTGCATGCCCAGACAGCTCACCAGGTACGGTGGGGATTAAACCTCATGCCCACCCGGAAGGCCACATCACACCTTACATATATAAAAATTTAGCAGGGCAGCTGAAATACCAAGACAGTAGGTAAAACAGCAGTTCCTGATGTACTGCCAAGAAGAGACTCCTGCGCCACCTGCTTGCTCCCTGAATCTTTTGACATTCTGACAAATACCGTCAGAATCAAGGTGGAAGTATCCAAAGGGACTTCCCTTTGTCCTTTTGTTAACGTATTCTTGCTAAAAGCTGCAGCACGCTGCAGGCCTGAGCGGCAGGCATGCCATCCTGACAGCGAACCCAGGCTGACAGAAGGAGACAGGAGCAAATTCACCCGGGGAGCCCCACCACTAATTCTATAAAAGGCAAAACAAAACACATTTCATCTGCATAAGGGGAATTCACAAATACCTGAACGCAAAAACCTGCTTTATATCCCCATTTCGAACACAATCCGGGAGAACACAGCCCAAGTACCAGCTACATTAATTCTCCCAGTCAGAAGTATATGTTTACATTTTATTCACTTTGCATTTAATTCGTGCAATGTAACTGAAAGAATTACACTCAGCTTAATGATAGCGGATGCTGGGGAAAATAATGCCGGGTCAATTTAAACAGAGCATGGCAGATCCAGGTCTCCAAAACCGCAGATCGACAACTAAAAAAATAATTAAATAAACAGGGATGTTTTATTATCAAAATACCCCGGAAATAGCAGCTATGTTGACTTCCCATGAGAATCAGTGAAGGTAAACGCTGAGGCCGCGCGAACGGCGCGGTGACCGCCACAGCTCAGCCGTGATCATTACACATCTGTCCTATGACTCAACTCTCCACATCAGCGGTCACATCTCGCAATTAAACAGCAGCCTAGGTCCCGGCCTAGGTCCGGCTCCTGGCTCTCGCCGGGCACGCTCTCTATCCAGCTGCAAAGTTAAGCACCTAAACTAATCGTTATTTAATAAATCGGCCCGTTTTTGAAAACGTGGGTTGTAGGCTGTTGGAAAATGAGGTTCCCTTCATAAATCATCCAACCGCTTATCCATTACATAATATTTACTATAGTGCATTATTTTTAGTTCAAGAACAATGTTTTGAGCTTAAGTACCAACAGTAGCAGTTAGCCTACCCGTGAACAGAAAATGGTACATTTACAGAAGCATTTGCGGTGCCTTGCTGAACATCTTATAACAAATCAAACTGTAATACGTAAGACCTGAGCGAAATTCTGTTAAATGCGTTATCGCAGTTCACGCATTTTAAAACTACATTAAACTGTCTTCTAACTGGGAAGAGGAAATATATTTTCACAGCATCCTAAATATAGAGAAACCCAGAAAAAAGAGTCCAATAACCGGACGTCAGGCACAGCAGATTATAAGACAGGCTAAAATATAGCTACAAATAACCAGGGACCATTTCCCGTACAACGCAACGTACAGAAAAGCATTTCATTACTATAACTCATCGGGAAAGAAAAGGTTAGGGTGTGCAAATAATAGCAAAAATAGGTAGTAATACTGGTGTCATTAGCAGCCGAGCATGTAACACGGATTGACCTGTAATACCCATCTGCGTCGGCATCCGACCTACAAAGCCAGCTGCATTTCTTGAATGAAACGTTTATTTAGGCAGTTCTAATAAGTAAATATAGAACCCAAGGGAAAACATTTGGATTAACTGGCTTAGATTCGTCTGAGAAATAGGCTACTTTAACTTTCAAAAGTCCACCATTGCGGAAAACCACGGCAGTTATCTGCATGGCTGTCCTAAGCAATAAACAAATAAATAATAATAATTACTAGTACTGCTGCTGCTGCTAGTACTAATACTACTACCTATTAAAATTACTCGCTAGCTGTCACCAGAAAACAAATATGATTCACAAAATATTAAAATGATCAATTTATCTAAGAACTGCAAATAAACTTACAGGTCAGAGTGAATATAAAAAATAAACACACAGTAATCAAACAAAAAAATACTTCGTCAACGTTGGATAATTATGCTTAGCGGTATAGGTGCTTTGTTAGCCCTAGTTATATGCTGCAATGAAGACACCCCCCAAGTCACGTCAAAATCAAAACATTTGTATTTTTAGCTGATAGTCAAATGTTTTTTCCTAGTTTTAAATTTACAGACATTCCAAAATATCAATGGACGTTACCTTTGCCATTTATCACTGGATAGCGATGTCTTTTTTCCTCTTCCTCCGAAAACGTCTTTTTTCGTTACAGTATCTGTATTTTCTTACATTATAACCATTAGCCCATGCTGCAATGTAAGTGGGCGTGAACCACTTTGATTGACATAGTCATAAGGCAATTAGCGGGTGACTTTCTTACAGCCGGGCCGTGACGTCAGGGGTGATGTCACCCAATCTTCAGCTTCGGGAGGACGAGCAACTGGCGGCTTTTGCTGCGGAATCCATTTTAAACAACTTACCCTCTAGCTGTGTGTCCGTCATTGTTGTTTTTATACGTATAGACGTACACTCCTCTGCTACTGCCCGGGCGAGTGTTTATGTGGCGTATGGAGTTTAATTCTAAAGCGACTTGGTCCTGTCCCTACCTTAAAGAGGAATCATCTACGGTGCTGATGAGAGAGACCAAATCTTCGTGATGTGCAGCACACGTACTAGCGATTGGTTTAATATATTTTAACCTTTGTAACCTTGAAACCGATTTATGAAGCTGTACATATCTTGCATAACATACACGTATTGAAATGTATTCTTTTCTCCCTACGCACATGACTTGCCAATTTGCCCTTGTGTGTGCTGATGGAGGACACTGAATAGCGTGATTTTAAAGCTCCACTCTGCTTCTCGTAATTTTTTTTTATAACTCATAACCTGCCAACTGCAATCCTGTACAAAATAACAGGTACCAAAGGTACAGAAGGTGGATGGACGGGTGGAAGTTCTCTACACGTTTAACTGTAGACCTGTCAATGGATGTCTGACGTCACTCCCGGAGTGAAATCTGGTTGGTCGACGGTGACCAACACATTACATTTGAGACCCAACACTCCATGCGTCAAACGAGGACATGCAGCAAAAAAAAAAAAAACACTACCGCCGCAAGGTCATGCTTGTACTTTATCTCAACGATTTGTTCATTATTAAAAATTTATTCGTGATTTACATGAAAACTATAAGACAAAACAATACACTGACGTCAATATTGTAGCGTCTGCTACTAAATAAATCAGACCTTTCCTTCGAACAATTAAATCAGACCTTTCCTTCGAACAATTAAATCAGACCTTTCCTTTTGAACAATTAAACCAGGTCTTTCTTTTGAACACTGGCTGTTGTCAGCCACACCCATGCCTTACAAATGTATTTTCACTACAACCAGACAACCCACAGAGGGAGTCAGAAAACCTGCCCAGCACCCACTTAAATTGCCCCCAGGTTCATTATCTTACAGCTCCTCCCCCCACAATCATTCTGCCCCCTGGGGAGTTCCCTATGAACAGCATCAGCAGTAGCAAAACTAACAAGGAACTATTTACCCCCTTCAGGTCACCTGGATGTTCCAAAATAAAATACTCAAGTGTTCATTTGCCCTAGTCTTTGTTCTGAATAACTTTTATTAAATTGTTGTTGTGTTTTCAACTCAATGTATAGCTCAAGCTCCAGTGCTTGAACTTGGTGATTCATTGGACACTCGACTCAGCTGTACTGTCGCCTTGTGACTTACCCACACCTGTATATTTGTAATGTACCGTCTGTTTTATTTGTAAACCAAGTTTCAAAATCTTTTGACTTTAGATGTATTAACAGGTCCCCCCCCCCCCCCTTTGTCAGGTATTGAGGCAGCCCGGCTCTTGCTTCCATCCATCCATTAATTTTTGTAACCCTTTATCCTCTTCAAGGTCATGGGGGTTAGGGTTAGGGTCTGAGCCTATGGGCACAAGACAGGAAACAACCCTGGACAGGATACCAACAGCTGGGCACGCTCGCACACATCCACAGGTAACTTGGTAACTCCAATTAGCCTCAGCATTTTTGTGGTCAGCGGAGGGGAACTCGGAGCACCCGCAAAAAATCCCCCGATGACACACTAATTCCATCCACTTGACAGAGACTCAAACGCTGGTCCCAGAGGTGTGAGCTAACAGTGCTAACCACTGTGCCACCTACTGGTTTCTCATGTGGGCTTTATTGCATTGATTATTATTACTATTTAAAAATAAATATAATAATAACAATTTTTATCACCAACAGGCACCTTGTTTTTGGTTTCGTTTATAAAATAATTTCCAGTTTACAAACAAGTGCTGCTTTGTAGCCCTTGAACAATCAAATAAATGCCTGATGAATATAGATTCATCTAACCCACAGAGAATGGTAAATATATTTCACAATGACATTAATAAGACATATTTTAATTCCAGATACATCTAGCAGTTTAAAACAAAAAAACAAAAAAAAACTTTTGCTAACAAATCATGATCCGTAAAATGTCATGACGTAACATTCTCACATGTTATTTTAAATTGGTTCAAGCCAGACTAAAAATGAGTGTATCTAGTTGGTCATGCCGCCCCTATATTTAGAGACCTAACTATCATGAAAGGGGCCTTTCAAGTGAGTGCGCTGCGATGAGCTGGCAGGGTGCCCCCCCAGGCTTGTGGCCTCTGCTTTAGGTAGGGCCCAGGCCCACTTTCATTCGCCAGAATAAGAGTTTGGAAAATAGATATGCTATAAATTCCACAGTCTTTTCTGAAATCAAGTGCCTTACTCAAAATCTGTCAGGTCAAAGTTCAAAGTTCCTTATTTGTCAAATGCAGTTGTACTCGTATTTATGCTTCTTCTGGCAGACTCAGAATCATACTATTATCATTATTACACCTTACTTGATGGAGCTCAATTACTATAGTATCATACTATTATACTTATGCATTAATTAACCTCAAATGATTCCATGTTAAGTCATCATTAATGAATCGCGACGTATGTTTTTTTTCAAGCAATAACTCTATTTGTTACTGTATCTGTAAATTCTGTAAACCGTTGTGAACTAGTCATGAATAACACATGTCAAATACTGACCTCATGTTCGTTCTTCATTAATGAATCGTGATGCATCGTTTTCCTCACGTAGCAACTATATTTGTTCATGATTTGTACTTCAGTAGTAACTGAGTCATTACTAAGTATTTGAGTCCCATCAAGGTAAAGTGTTACCAATATAATATACAGTATAATATATAATATATAATATTAATAGTAATATATAATATATATAATATAGTATACAGGAGTCTGCTGCTGATACCAGCACTGAGGGTCTGACCACCAATGACAAGTCAGCCTATGGGGAGGAGGTTTGGCTTCCAGAAAAGAGGGACCAAGGCAACAATCCCCCCTTAAAAAGCAAGATCAAGGAGCAGGCCAACGATTTCATTAAGCAGGAGGACGATCAGTTTCTCATCTGGGAGAAGCTGTGGAGAGGGTCAAGTTCACCATCACATACGGACATATCTGGAGTAGTCGGCATACATGAAGGAATTCAGGCTCCCTGGATTATTATGGTATGGCGGATGGCGAGCCTGGGCAGGCAGGTCGTGGGCAGCTCGCACAGCTTAAGCCCCAGATGTTGTTGGAGATGCCTCAGTTCTTTTTTGTCACAATCACTTTCACAATCAAAACAAACAGCGACCCGAAACCTGAATGGCTGCCAGTGTGTTATGCTTCTGGGCCACGCCTCAGCTATCTCCTGACCGTGGACCTGCCCTGCCTCAGAGCACTGACATGGCTGTGGAAGACTGCCCAAGTCATACGCCTCTACAAAGCGGCAGGCCACACCGACATGGACCCAAGCCACCCCCCAGGGCCACCTCTCTCCCCCCTCCCTCCTGGCAGTCAAGTCAACGCATCATCATTAGCATTTGAACCACAATGCAGCTGGGAAGCCATAAGACAACTCAACAGCTACTCATTACAACATATAACGGCATTCTACAGTAAACTCTTGGTCCTTTGCATGCTCTGCTCATCCACCACTAACTTGCTATTCACGATTCTAGTTTCTGAATTTGGCTTTTGTGAGAACACAAGAACTCTTACATGCTCCATGCAGTCAGTGATATGTGACGTATATCAGGATTAGACCGCACAAAGCAAAACAAAGGCACTCACAAAATGTCATATGTCTACTTTGATGCTTTGTAAGTTCCTCGTGATTTGTTTTTGTGGTGAGTCGTTATGAATGTGTGTTTTGTGTAATTTATAGTCTGTATTACTTATAGTACTTGCTGTGACCATTGTTTGGTCCTGCCACTCATTGTTATCTTTTGATAACATGCTATGAACGCTATGGCAGCCTGCAGGGGACAGGCAGGTAAACATTTCATGGTGCTTTGTACACATGACACAGTTGTACTGAAACGTGAACTTACTGGTTACGCTGTAGTCGCACTGATCACATACTGACTGGCCACCTTGAGAACTGCAGAACGAAAATGATACAAAATACCACCCAGTGCAAGATAACATATAAAACTGCATTCATAGCAAGCCGCCTGCGTGGTGAACAGTACGAATGTTCATCTCCTGTCCTTGGCATCTCACATGGTACATGACGCCCTCTGGTGGTGGATTTGTTTTGGTAGATAAGCCATAAATTTCAGTGACTAATGTCGTTGATACAATGAGCTTATTTATACACACATCCAGGGCCGAATTTAGGTGGGCTTCATCACATACTGTGTTAACGACACGTGTTAATGATAGTTATGATAAACCCTGTATTGGCCATTTGCACAGGTACATAGGAATTTGACTCATCCTGCTCTCCATAGCTACAGTCCAATAACAAAACAAGTGTTCTGTGTCCGCGTGTCTCAGGAACGCCGCATTTCTGGTTTGCTGGTTTTTTCCCCCTTCGTACCATCTAGATCGAGGTTCTCCATTAGTTGTTTTCCTGCCATAAAGTGCTGAATCCCTTTAGATATAATCAGTAACAGATTTAGACAAAACCCATGTGATCCGATTTATTTTCGAAACACAATAAATTACTTCAATAAAACCGCAGATGTAAAAGCCTTCATCCCAGCAACCTCTCTACTGAGAACAAGTAATTCGGTTAAGAAAGTTATTAGTCCCATCAAGTGTTTAAGTGTTCAGACAAAACACTGGAACGGAAGAAGGAGTGATTTTTAACACTCTAGTGTAAAGTCAGCGATGTGTCAGACGGGCAAGGAGCAGCTGGACCCGAAGGATTTCTGTTTACGACACATCAGCCGTCTGGTTCTCATACCTGATTATTTGAGTCAAATGGACTTCAGCACAACTTCTGTCACTTTCATGTATGCTAAAAAATTGTGTTAAAAAAACAACAAAAAATAGAAATATTGGTTGGTAAAGTACTTTTGGACACGATCAGGTCACCGCCGTGTGTGCTTAAGATGTGACAGCATGATAATCCCTCAAATAGGCCTGCGCCACTTACCGCTCTGCAGTTATCAGCAGAAATGTAATCATTTAAACTATCAGTTCGTCTGGACGCGGTAATGTTATTTTCCTGTAGAATTTTCCAGTTGATCTAGATTTTATTGGTCAGATTATGAAAATTCAGGGGATTCAAGTTTTACTGTCAACTGATAAGGGTTAGAAGCAATTACTCACCTTGAAATCAGCTACTACTAACACGAATAAGTATTTCTATATTGCAAAACAACAGATTGACGGGCAGTTTTCTTGCAGGCAGCAGTTGGACAGGTGTATTATCGTAATGGGAAATCAATTTATTTCTTCTGGGACAAATTTGTTTATATACTTGGAAGGCTATAACCAGTGTCGTCGGAGGATGATGTTCGCCACATTAACCCAGAAAGGAATGTCTGTAGCGGGATGTAAGCCAGGTGTGTGAGCGTTTTAAGTTTGCATTTCTCAGGAAAATGAAACCTGTGACTGTGTATTGTGTGGGTATATTCGATTCACGGGGAGGCGGCTGGCATGGACAGGATAAATAGGGCAGCCTAAGAAGAAGAAGCACGCAGTTCCCTTCCGAACTACTGAAAACGGTAAGAAGCAAACGATAATGTTCTTTCCGCGGATTGGGAGTTTATGGTTATTAATAAATGTTAATAATAATAAATATATAAATATACCAATTATAGTATTTACTATTATTGACTTTGCTACTGCACATAACTCGCAAATGCGTATTCTATAACTGGTTTATGTTACGCGACAGCATGATTAAATCAATAATAAAATAATTCCAACATAAAGGTACATTTTAGTTAGGGTGTCATCAAATGCAAAACGATAATTTGCAAATGTACGTAAAGATTAAAATCTTCACATTAAAATTTGCTTCTATATTTTTGCTGTTGCCTAATTTTAGTGAAAGGTGTTTGATGCGCCTAATCATTAAACGCTACGCTGACCGAAGATGTAGAACGGATCACAAAATTGACCAACTATTTTTCCGTCTGTTTCCAGTTGTATAAAACTAGTAAAATGATTTTATTACCCTTATATAATCGTTTTACATTGTTTACGTAAACTTACCAATTTAGCGGATACCTAATTAATGTTATAATCTTACATCATTGAAAATTTGGATGTTGAGGTTGTACTCCTTCGATTCCCTGACCTCACTTCACTCTTATTCACCATTTATCTGAATACATTGTGTATTTTTTTGTTGCCATTTTCTAAGTAGCATAACACTAATTTGTTATTAATGCTGCACTCCTATTTTATTTTAAAAGATTTGCTACTTACTATTCGTTTCGTTTTAAATGAAACTAAATTGTTCGAAGCCAAAAGATTTACTTGAGGGCGGTGGTGCCACTTGTAATCGAAAGAATCCCCAACCAGCAAAGTGCCACTGAGATACCCTGAGCGAGGGACCGCCCCCAAGCACTGCTCCCAGGGCGTCGAATTAGCTGCCGCCTGCTATATCACGGCGTCACATATAGAATAAACGCAGAGGACACATTTTGTGGTGGCACACTGTGTGCTAATCACTTGCACTTCACTACTAAAAGATGTTTTTTAAATATCTGCTGACCTTCAAAATCTCTTATGCAGTGCAAGGTCGTCATGCGTGTGATGCATATCGAGTACATTGCAGGACACGCGGGCACAAGCATGCACACACACATACATACATACACACACACACACACACACCAAAGGCCATACAGAGACACCACTTTCCCTCCAGGTTTTTGGCCTGAGAGAGTAAACCTGAGTAGACATGGGGGGAATCTAATGACACATGCCTGCCTGCAGCCCCCAGGCCTGAAGGTGAGGCCACAGTGCCGACCGCTATGGCCCCCACCTTCAAACATACTTTGCTTTTCATTTCCATCTAAGACACTAAGTGACCTCTCGTCTTCAAGACACGGACAATGTGCGCCTGGACTGACTGCTTCCTGCTGTTCCTGGCGGCCCTCAGTTTGGTTGCAGGTAAGCGCGGTCCCAATGTTAAGCCTTGCATCAGGATTGTTCTAGAAAACACACGGGGTTTCATTTTCCCTAAAAATAATTAGAATACCACCCGGTCATGCATATGACATGAAGCACAGGAGGAATGTATAACTTCTTGGCCGTCAGGTTCATTCACAGTCGCTTTCGTTTCGGCAATGCTTCTGCTCAGGTGGCCTGTGGTTCCTCAGGGACACACAGCTGTCATGCTGTAGTTCAGTCGGGTTTAAATGGCTGAGAACACGTTTAAGATATTTCCCATTCGCTTCAGAGACTTTCGCTTTCAAGATCGTCACAGGGATCCTTGCCCTGTCCAGCCAAAGTCTTGCTGTGAGACCTGGGTGTCTCCTGTGTGGAAATCAGTCACCGACTTCGATAGTCATGTCCATCCCTGCCGGAGGGGTTGGACCAAAGGCAGGGTTTATTTGAACTGTTGCTCGGTTGCCAACAAGCCGATTGACTGTGTCTGTCTACCTACCGCCTGACAGGGGCCAGGGATGGGGATGTGAGGCTGGTGGGGGGCCAGCTGTCCTCCGAAGGCCGCGTGGAGGTGTTCTACGGTGGGCAGTGGGGGACGGTCTGTGACGACGGCTGGGGAATAGCTGAGGCACAGGTGGTATGTCGCCAGCTCGGTCTCCCTGGCGCTCTGTCCGCAGTCTCGGGTGGCAAGTATGGCCAAGGTGAGCCTGACCCACTTTGCTGACATTCTGCTAATTCCCACATTTGACCACTAGGGGGCAGGGTGAAATTTCCACGCTTAGTCAATAAGTGCTGAAGTTCTAGTTCACACACACACACACACACACATGGTCATATATATATATAATCATAAAACTAACAGGGGACCAGTAGTTGAGCATGCTTGCCTTGCTAAATTATATATTAAGGAAGTGAATCAAGGTTGTATTTAGACGATTTTAGTTAACATATGTGTTGGTGTTATACGTTGGGCAGGATCTGGGCCAATCTGGCTGGACGATATGGAGTGCACAGGGGACGAGAGTGACTTGCCCAGCTGCTGCTTCAAAGGCTGGGGGGTCTCTGACTGTACCCACAGCGAGGACGCAGGGGTCGTCTGTGAGCGAGGTACGGTCCCAACGGCCCGTGTCTGATGGAAGCAGAATCCCAGCAGTCATTATAGTTCATCGACGTGACATAACACTGCAGGACAAGCTTGGACGGCTTGGCCAGGACACGCGTTTAAAAGGTCACTTCGGGGCCTCCCGCCCCCCCCAGTGTAGTGACTGTGGCCAACAGGAGGGACTTCAATCCTCGGGGGCCACACACAAACATGTGGTTTAAGTGGCGGTAAACACCACTGTTGAGGATAATAGTCTAGATGTTTCTCTTTTGCAGATACTGCGCTTAACAACGTGCACGTCTATGCTGTGGACGACGGCCTGAACTTGTCGCAGAAGCTGGGCAAGCTCTGGGACAGCGGCACTGGCTGCGACGTCAACATTGTGGTACAGAGTCCCAACAGGGACCCAGCAGACGAGACCTTCTGCACCCATCGCCTCATCCTCTCGCTGGACCCGGACTTCACCTTCATCAGCCCCATGCAGAGATCCAGCAACCTCACCATGCTGGTCAGCTCGGCCTGTCGTCCCTACGTCTCCAGCTTCCTCAGGTTGGTTTTCCTCCATGTTGCCAGGCTTCCAGCTGGTCAGTCTTTTAGCTTAATTTTAGCCTCAAGTAATCCTGGGTCCACATTTAGTATGTCAAATATAAGACACAACTGGAGCTTCCACATCATTTAGATCAATTCAAATCTTTTTTCACTTTATCCATCCGTTTATTTTACAGAATACATATCAAATATCATATAGATGTATTAGTTGTACTGGATGTGGTTAGTATAGCAAACTACACTTATATCGCCGCATCCACATGCTGGTTGTATTGAAATGAATCAAAGTAACCAAAAAGAGTGAAATCTGTATTGTCTCCAGGTATCTGTATACCAGACAGATCGGTATAACCATCGCCTCAGTCCTGTGCCTCCACCAGATGGCATCAGAGTTCGGGGTAAAGCAGCTGCAGGCCGATTCAGCTCGCCTCTATCCTTGGCTGCTGCCCGAGGACGATACCTTTGGGTCCCCATTGTCCATGTATGACGACGGGGTCCGCACTGGTGACCGAGTGCTACAGGAGGTCTGTCTGCAGTACCTGGCCTGGAACTGTGAGGCGCTGATCAACTCCACAGCTTGGAGCATTTTGTCCACGGAGACCTTGCAGGCTCTCCTGTCCCGTTCTGACTTGATAGTGCCAGATGAACCCTTCCTGCTAAATGCCTTGGAGAGCTGGTTCAATGCCACGGGAAATGAAACCGGGCCCAGCACCGTGGCCGCCTTACTGGGCAACATCCGCTTCTCCATGATCTCGGCCGACACTCTGTATGATCTCCAGTTCACCTCAGACATGTACAAGAAGTACACGGTGCTCTACGATGCGGACATGGTGGAAGGCTACCCATTCCACGTCCTGTCATTCCAGAAGCTGAAGACACACATGGACAGTGTGGATGTGAGGTTCTCCCCCAGGACCTACACCAGAAGCCCATGGGGTTACACGATCAGTGCCACAGAAATCAGCAATTACAAGCAAAACCCCTACAACAACCCCTATAATGGTTGGAACAATGTCTTCAGCAGGTCTTTCACAACCCCCGTATTTAACAATGTTCTTCTCCAGAATAACATGGTGACCTGGACAGTGGAGATCTACTTTTCCACAGAGGAATGTGCACTCAGAGGGTATACCTGTAACTCGGGCCTAGCAGCCCGGCTCTACCCCAGTAGTTATGTGCAGAATAATGAAGGAATCGACTACAATAACAGGGTCGTCATGGTGTGTGATAGTGGTTACATCTTCCACGTTCAAGATTTCAAGGACAACATGGTGTACCTCCCGGCCAACAGCACGACGGGACAGACCTACCCCTGTTTTGCTAACCAATATTCATTCCAATTCGTCATTCGTCCCGAATATAAAATGTAGTGGTTTACAGTGAATGCCATTGTCTGGGCACACATGCATATCAAGCCTGCTGTTCTTCGCGCCTATTCTCTGTTTGCGGTGATCTTTTCATCTACTAAATTAAACAGTAACTCTTTAAACTTCTACCAATGGTTTTTATGTTATATACCACTTAAAATATGAACATTTTAGACTAAAACATAATCATTTACTGATGGTTAATAAAAACACTTGATTTTTCTATTTGCTATCAAAATCAGTATCGGTGTTATCAAAAAATAATTCTTTACCAAAGCTTTCTGTAATACATCGAGAACAGACATATTTTTCAATAGATTGTTTACAGCACTTTCAAAGATTTTACTGTGTTTCTGAGTAAATAAAGTTGCCTTGGGCTGCTCATATAGTCTGGGTTTTTCTGCTGTTTTCCGTAGCTCCTTATAATGCAGCATAGCAGCGTAACACGCTTGGTCATCTGGTCACTTTCCATAGCCACTTATCCAGAACAAGGTCACCATCATTCTAGAGCCTTTGCTAAATAGGGGAGGGAATACCAGTCTATAGCAAGACATACGCAGATTCATACCCCCTCCCACCACACACACTCGCACGGCCGCACACACACACATGCCCACATACACCCCAGAGGACCAAATCTGACAGAAAGAGGAACCTCAAAGCCATATTTTTAAACTTAGCCTTCTGTACCCCTGTACAGTCATCAGCTGGGATGCTCTTGAAAGCGTAAAGTCAAAGAAAACCCCAAGGATACATTACAGTGAAGTTCTCTCTTCTTCATAACTTCAGTGGTAGCTGAAGGGCAATGCCACTAAACCAGCAGCCAGCTAATTTTCAGTGACTCGCAGTGATTCTCAGTGTGTGGACCTGCTCAGAAATGCCCAGAACATTCATCCACCTTCATTCCAGCACAACTCTCACGTCACAATGGCAATAGTTATAATTTGCAAAATGCTTTTACTCCCGCAATGGACTCTTGTTTCCGAAGTTAATAGTCTTTCAGTTGTCATACACCAGTTGCTGTTGTGGAGTGATGATGCTTATCCATCTCGCAAAGACAGACATTCTTCTCTTCAGTATCCAGGGCTCTGTTTCCAGTTAATGTCACCGTGACCAAAATGACACGCAGGCCAACCCTCACCTCCTTCAGTCAGCGAGCACTGACTGATGTCACATGACATTGCATCACTGATCCACCTGGACAGACCTTAGTGATTATGATTCCATCTGTCG
This sequence comes from Brienomyrus brachyistius, assembly GCF_023856365.1. Taxonomy (NCBI): domain Eukaryota; kingdom Metazoa; phylum Chordata; class Actinopteri; order Osteoglossiformes; family Mormyridae; genus Brienomyrus; species Brienomyrus brachyistius. The sequence continues at coordinate 2,829,818 of NC_064552.1, read as the reverse complement.
CCGCTTCCCAATAAGGCATTTATAGTAATTTAACAGCAATCTATTTAGCTCAGAATAAAAAGTCAACAAAACAGGGCTTCTTTTTCCAAGAGTCTAACCTGCATGTGGAATGCTTAGCATCTTCGATGTTCGAACGCTGACAGACTGAATGACTGACAGCAGCTGGTGAGCACTGGGTGTCTCAGACTCGGTTGCTGTTTAATCCCTTTCTCCACCCCAGTTAAAAAACACACAAATGGTAAAAACATTTCTTCTGGCTTCAGATAAAACATTTCCTGCATAGTTTCCCAGTTGAGTCGATCACCACAGCCATATAACTGGTGTGGCAGCTCCTCACACACAGACACACACAGACACACAGACACAGACACAGACACACACACACACACACACACACACACACACAGCAGTCTTGTTTGAGAACCAGTGTCTCCTTCACTGCCTACTCCTAGCCAGGAATCCTGGGACTAGGTTCACTCCCAGACCCCAGTCTAGGTGACGCGACCCCTGGAAGTGAACAACCTGCATGCCATGCAGTTATAGGCAGATAGATAGGAATGTGGACCCCCCCACCCCCCAAAAGGCTGTGCTGTTTATTGTATTCATTCAGTCAGAATTTTAAGACATTGTTACAGTGAGAAACCAAACAATAATTTATTTCAAATTTGGTTCAGAGGCATCGACATGTGAAAACCCAACTACAGTCTGATCCTTCAGTCATATAGTTAATGTTCAACAGCCTGTGACAAGTACAGCGTGCTACCAGCTGAAAGTCATCCCAAGACCTACTGACATCATGTGACGTGGCATGCGTGGCCCTTATTGGGCTGATTGGTCTGCGGTTCCGGCCACCATGACACTGCACGGAGATCAGAGGGGACGTATCATGGAAATAAGAGCCGTAGTGGCCAGTGGGCCCGGTCCCACAGGATGTGTTGGTGTAACCCTGGGGTACGACCATCTGTGTGTGGACAATGCTGCATCACGGGTGGGGAGCAATTCCAGCTCACCGCTGAGCCACCACAGTGACTGGTCTGGACATTTCCACACTATCTGATGGAACTCTTTATCATAGGCTATCTGATGAATTCCTGGGGGTGGATGCAAGGATGGGCTTTGAAAAAATATAATTGGAGCGGTCAGTCATACCTTGGTAATTACCCATGATGCCATTCCATGGAGGGCATCCAGGTGTGGCGGTTTTTTTCCAAGGTTGCTAAACCACTAGTTCATGGCCACATGGTTCCTGTTCAATGGAGCCCAGGTTTAAAGCAGCAAATGTCCTGCATTTTCCCTCGCTTCTGTCACTGGGCATACATGTGACCGATTAAGGATCTTACATCCATCAGAGAGGTCATACCAGAGCGGGTGAACAAAACAAGCAGGAACGTTCCCACCACTTTACAGCTACACCCATCCCCCCGGTTCCTGTAGTTCCTCTCTGACTGGTTTGGGGCTTCTAGTGTCCAGAGGCTTTGCTGGCTCTCATAGGTTAGATAGTGCATAAGAGTTGGGAAACTCCTATTCCCATCCAGACAAATGACCCCAGAAGAGGCTTCTTAGACTCTAACTGGCTGAGTGCTGGTCCTTCTGACAGTTTTCAATGGACACACATCACGGCAGACCAAGACAAAGAGAGAAAAATGGTCATCCTCTGTTCTTTTACAATACTGTGTGTGTGTGCATGTGTGTTTTTCTTCTCTTACATACTGTCAATTATGTTTTGGGTGGCCTTGACAAATTTAGCTTTCCACCCCAAACACAAACAAATATGTTCCAGAGGCAACACGAGTATCTGGCAGCTCTCACAGCAGGCCTTGTTACCGCTGTACAGGGCCGGACTGTCCTTCCGTGCTGTTAGACTCATGGACAAATCAAGGGTTTGATATCAGTCACTGCTGCATTTCATGAAATATTTCCTAGCGGATGACCTGTGAGATCTGCACGTTTCATACCAAACTGATATACAAAGTTTGAAGGACATTTCTGTTAGACAGAACAAGAGATTGTAGCCTAGCAGCTTATCTGGTCACAATAATTTGTTAAACAAAGTGATTATCACACTGTCTGCCTGAAGGGTTTAGCAACATCAAGCGGCAGGGCCTGTAGCTCATCCGGCCATTTGTTGTAGAGTTCATCTAGCAGGTGATCTACGCAGCGCACCCTGCCCAGATTACTCAAGCCAAAAGAAAGTCCTGACACTATTGTGTCAAAAGAGAAGCTCCTCGCATGACGTACAGCAGTTACTGAAGATGGGGTTAAAGATTCAGTTTTCAGCTGCCCTTCCTGTGACTAAGGAACTGAACGTTTGACCAGAAGGATTCTAAGGTAATTTCCAAAGAGGGGAATCAGAGTTAAAAAAAAAAAAATTCGAGACTAATTATTTTCATAATTGTTTTACTGTCTTCGTCAACACAGGATAAAATTCCATTTCATTACTAAAGAGACTTATAAAAAGGGCAATTTGCCCCAGTTTCCCTTCCTTCTGATGCCTTATACCTGTTATGAATTACAATCTGTGGAAGATAGACAAACCAATCAGGCTTCAGAAAAAGACTAGGCTTGATTAACCAGCCCAGAGGCCATGCATTTGATCCAAGTTTAGGACGCCATTACCGAGAAACATACAGGGTTAATGAGCTTAGAAAGCGCCAAACAATTTGAAGTTTGCCTTCCTGGTTGTGTCTCTGTGACGCTTCCCATGTCAGGGTTAGATTACTGCTCTATATCTCCAAGGCTGATGGACTTTTCAAAGCCACTGGGTCTGACAGGTTCCCTAACAGCTTCAGGCAACTCCAAGATCAGACTGGGAGATACAGAGTCCAAGATCTCCTCCCCATGCAGAAAGAAGATCTTCCAGCTTCCTCACCTCTCAGGGCAGATGCCTCCAGGAGCAGCCTAGCTACAAAATCAGAGAAACTGCCGGAAACCCCATGTTAATCTCAAATGGCTCCAGTAAGCGCACGAAAGCAAACTGGGATATCTTGCCTTCCACTAAATGAAACTCCTGAATTCCTTGGTGTTTCTGTGTAAGCATCTCAAACTCTCCTGATCATCTATACTCCTGCATCTGAAAGTTTGACTACAGAGATCAAAATCAAGTCAACTGACGAACCGTGCTTCAAGAACATTTTGATGCATTTTAGCAACGTTTTTCAGAAAATCGCCCTGTCACCATTGTTAAAAGGGCCCCATTCTTTGTGCTGTGGGGGTGGGCAAACTCGTCTAGAAATAGAGATGTGTGGCTTTGTGTTTCACCATAGTTTTGACAATAAGAAGGAGCATATCCTTTCATTACTTTTGAACATGTCATATCCTTTGATGTTCCTGACCCTGGCCAAAAAATTCCCACTCCCCTGCCTGATATAGACACACTACCGTCACTTCTTATAAGGTTACACAAAACACCAGCAAATGGCGTACTTCCTCCGGAAATTCACAAAAAAAATTGCAGACTCTGTTGGATTGCAGTGTAATTAATGAATGGGGGGGGGGGGTCTCTGATCCACTCGTGACCTTTATTCTAACTGCTGACCCCCTGACCTCCCATTGCATATTCTGAAAGCACTGATACTAGCTTTCTTTTCTTTTTTTAACAAAGTACATCATTGGCCTTGTAGCTTGAAATATCCACAACATACAAATTAAATGGAAAACTTACTGAGACACTGTATTGCCGATGCTAGTTATAAAGGGAGTTTGTTTCCTTGGTTATGATTAATCATGGGGTGAAAACGCACGTATATCGAACAAGTGTTCACTGACACACAAGTCACCGTGGTCCTCTTTTAAGGGTAGGGGAGGAGCCCAGAGAGCAAGCCATAAAATGAGCCCGATCTAGGCGAAAAGAAAAACAGACCCCTAGAAGGCAGTGAAAGCAGACGTCTCCGGCTCAAACACGAGATTAGGCTGTGTTTATCCGGACAGATCCGTCCTGGTGGGTTTGCTTAGCGCGTTATTTTCGGCCGCCGCGGAGAAATAAAGAAGCCACTCGGAGCGCTGTAACTTCGACCCATTTCTGCGTTATTGCGAAGACGTCGTTCAGGTTTATTTTCTGAGATCTACAGCTAGCTACGTCTTCGGCAGCAACAGCATTAAAGTACAGCTACGTGGAAAACATGACTTGTACAATAAGCAGCTTCTTCGCTACTCTGGTGGTGTTGCTCCTGTGGCGGGTGGAGGAAATCGCAGAAGCCTGCAGCTGCTCTCCGGTGCATCCTCAACAGGCTTTTTGTAATGCAGATGTAGGTAAGTAACCTCGCACATTTAGGTGACGTAGTGCAGCCGCTATTTCTTTTTACTGTAGACTATGTTGGTAATGTTTCAACGCCCGCCTTCGGTCTCGCTGGCTTCTGGTGCGTTATGCGTACAGCTGCATTTTTATTGAAATCATGAGAAGCACGCTGTTCTCCTCCTCAAGGCATAAACATCACATTGTTGAGTTTGACTGCGTTCAGAAGTGACAGCAGAATGACCCGCGCTTATGTAAACACACTTGAAAGCTAAATGAATATTTCAATTGAAACTTAAAGCCTTATATATATAGTGTTGTGGTTTACGATTGGCTTCTTTGTTTAAGATAATTTAGTTATTCAGCCACTCGTTAGCAGGTAACAGCCACAGCTGTACAGATGCAGCCCAAGTGGGACAAAACAAATACATTAAAAAGCGCGGTATAGAATCTCGCGCAAAGTACACCCAGCGATAAGCAATAGAAAAACAAAAGTGACTTGGTAATTGGTTAATTGCCGCGTTTACATTTCTATCAATAGAGCACGGTGGTAAGCAAAATAAGAGGATGAGTGACGGTGACAGGCAGGTATCGCAGTATGTGCCGAGTCCCCTCAAATACCTGAAAGATCTGGCACTGGATGGCCGCATCGCGATCACTCCCCCCCTCCTTATAAACTGTTGGGTTCATGTTGCAAGTCCACTGAAGACAGGAATGTGATTTTTTAAATCCCCAGGTTGTCTTCCCTTAAAAGAAAATGTCTGTCGACGAGTATTAATTTCATCGCAACATGAAGACGCGCACACTCAAATGGATGGAGTGGGGAAGTCAACAAATATACCATTATTATTCTGAGCATATTACTATAATTTTGTCAAGAAGGTTTTCCTCGTAATTCATCTCTGTGGCCTTCGTTTGAGTTTCAAGTACAATATACTCATGCGAAGCGGCTTGCCATGATTAATGGACAAAAAATGTTAATGTGTGAAACGTTTTTCAGTTCATATTACATTTAAAACTATGTATTGCGCTGTATGTCGCGCCTTACTGTAAGTGGGACGGTCACATTTTCTTTTACTCTGTCCGCCTTTACTCCCCGCCTTATCAGAAGATGCGAAATTTCAGTTTGATTTCCTGCTTTTGATGCTACCCGGAGCAATTTCTTGCGACTTGTTCTCCTCGGGACGTCCAAACGGGAGGAGACCACTTAAAGGAAAACAGGCTCAAACGTGCCCGTAAAAGTGTAATGGCTCTGAAATTCCATCGCCGTTTTCCCAGGCGAAGTTAAACTAACTTCCAGAAAATGGTTGTTTCATGTAGACAAATTGGATTCACAGTGCGTTTCCCCAGCATCAGCCACTGACGGCTTTGCGAGAAAGGAAAAATATGAGCCGTTTTTCGTCATTGAGAACTTCGGCTTATAATATTGGACTTTCATTGTTTGAAATAACTGGAACCGTGGCACCGCAGGAGCCTAGTAAAGCGAGGCCGAGAGCGAGCGCCGCCAAGCTGAGCTCCATTACCTTGTGGTCCTTAATAACCCCAGTGTAACAGGTCATTGGCGACGTCGGAGCGCCAGTGGGCGGTGATGCGCATCGCCGTCATTTAGCACGCAATAATGCAACCTCAATAGAATCAACATTTCAACTTGGTTGCACTGTGATTATTTGAACAGAATCATCTTAACATATCAAAGTCAACGCTGCGTGGCTTGTATAATATTACGTTTGAGGCGATTTTGATAGGTACCCATTTAAAAGTACAACACTTTGTTTATATAAATTCTGGTTTCCATGCAGGAAGAGAGATATATGTTTAAACGATGTTTTTGTCTAGAAAAAAAAGATTAGCAAGCAAACTACAGCAAAATCAAATGTAATTACTTTTCTTTCCTTCTAAAACAATGGTAAGCATAGATTCGATAACGTTTGTTAGGAAAACAGAAAACAGCGCCGGGCACTAAAGTGCACAGACTGAGATGCACGTCTCAGCTCCCACTTCCAATGTACCATGTGTTCTTGTGGCTACATCAATTGGCTTTGATGGTTAATTAACGAGCCAGTGGCTTTATCCTCCATGGCATGCAGCTGCTAGCTCTCATCCACACTTAAGTGTTACGATGCCAGCAGTGAAAAGTGGGCGGGGTAGCCAGGGACAAGAATTACAGAAACCGATTTTAGCAGCTTTCTTAAAGACTAGAAGTGGCTATAAGCATCTGAGTTCTATAATACTGGGGGGGGGGGGGGGTAACGTTTACAGTGAGAGGCAAACATTTACACATTTCTTTCAAGTGATGACCAGGGTGAATGATGCCAAGTATGAGCCTTGGGTTGAGGCCTGGCCTATCTGTGATGTGGGTGAGTGCATCTTGGACAGGCCCTCTGTGAAGACAACTGTTCCTCTCAGAGCCCTCGCCAAGGCAGGATTCCATGGCACGGGGGGGCCAGTCGTGCCTGGTGTGTACGTGGCATGCGGCAGCAGGAGAAACGGAGCGAGAGAGAGATTTGGCGGTGGTCTGCATGCCGGGGGCTCGACGTTCCAGGTTCTCCTGCTTGGAAGGGACTTCGGAAAAGCCGGCCAGCTCTCGAGTAAAAGGGCGGTGCCAGTCATCAGGCCTGAAGTATGACAGGAATGCTGCAACAGGTCCCACGGGACATTCCCGCCCAGTTTAGGATTAATTAAATGGGACAGCATTAATCCAGATGCTGGCATGAATGGCGGAATTCGAGTCCCCCGCTTCCCCAGAGTTCCACAGGAGCCCGTGGCTCTTCCCCTCCCCTTTAATTTTTTTATAGTTTAAATTACTTATTGGGAGTGGAATTCAATCGGAATCCAACTTCCCAGCAGATTACAGAACCATCTGGCCCAGTATGACGTCTGGTTCAGTTCTGGATACACACAAGCGGAAAAGCAATAAAATGCAGAGGACCTTTAAGAAATATGTATGGTATTCTCCAAATGGTGTGAGAAGCTCCTCCCATCTGGCTTATTATTACTTAGTCACATAGCTGACTCTTTCATCCATCGCAGCTTACAACCTTGCTGTTTACACAGCTGGGTATTTTAAGGAAGAATTTCAGGTTCAGCATTTTGATCTAACAACCTTCTGGTTACAAGCTCATGTGGGATGCTACAGTATAATCTATTATTTCTTTTCTTTGTACCAATTGGCTTTGATTCAGCACCCTGGTTCTCTGACACTGAAATTCACCAGCAGTGTCATTCCCAATGTTCTTATGAGTGTCAGAATCTGTTAATGCAGTCTTGGTATATGCAGAAGTCAACATAGCAGTAAAACATTCAGCTTAAGTCAACTAATATATCTAATTAATATTTAAAACATAGTATAGAGTTTTTGTTTCTTAGATTTTACAATTTTTTTTTCTCTGAGTCTCTGATGCCTAATTTGATAGAATTCTAAAGAAACACTTTATGTCCTAAGTGTGAGCTTAGTACATGCTATGGTGAGCCAATGCCAATCACCAAGCTTTTAGGAAATGAACAATACCTTCAGTAGCCCCTTCAGATAATGAGTGAATCAAATTATTATCGTAGTGCTGTAACTTCACCCCTTTTCGGAATCACACGTGTACATACTCTACATGCGACCTGCTGTGGCATGAGCATGATATCTGAATTCATCAATGGAACTCTGCTGTAGGTAGTGGGGGAAATATGATTGTAATTATGAAACATATACCTTTCTGAATGGGGGGGGGGTGTTTTCATTCTGCATATTAATATGTTTTTTGGTGTGATAAACCAGAAAATTCATTTAGTCATCACCTCACAAAACTCGAAATTAAAGTTCTTGGTATTTAACTTAACTTAACTTAACTTAACTGGAGTTAAACTATACGTACTTTTGGGTTCTGAACCAAAGCTTGAGTACTGAACTGACATTAAAACTGGTTCCTTGCAGTTTAAATTGCTAAAGACTACAGCACATATAACGTCCCTATAAAGACCCTATGGCAGTCATTTTTACTCTTGGATTTGAAGGGGACTATTGGAAGAAGGAGTTTGAGGGTTATTTTTCCTAGTGGTTAAGTTATCAGTCGGTTGTTTCCTGTAGGATAGTCAAAAGGTTTATGCAAATCGCTTCCTGATGCTATACAATTTATTTTTCCTCTTTCCTCTCCACTCCTGCAAGATGCGTGACTCTGATCTTGTAACACGGTTGTGCAAGGCAGCAACGGAGGCACAGAAAGTTATCCTTTGCCAATACTGCAGTAACATATTGTTTTTATGGTGAGGATTTCTACACAGATTTTACAAGTGCTGCAATAATTTTCTCTGTTGGTGTAAGGTAAGGAAAATGGGAACTGATGTGTTACAAAACTGAGTCAGGGTGAAGTGGTTGTGGTAATATGGAGTTAAATGTCAGATAATGTTACCAAGCTACCCACCACATAAATCTGTTTAGTTTATTAACTTATACTTTAACCTACAAATCAGCTCTTGAACCAAATACAAAACAGAAAATGCAGAGAAAACCTTCAGGGGGAGCAGGGGGGGTTGCTGCTGAGCCCGGCTAGCCCTTGTGGGGACTGCTGATGGCCCAATACTGGATGCCTATAAACGGAAGGCAATAGTCACTGCTTGTTTTTCACTCTAACTGCCACTGTTGATCACGCACTTCTGTCAGCACCTCCTGCCCCTCTATTAGTGGGAACAGTTTAACGGTATTCTAACAGTAACGGGGTGATGGATTTTATATGAATGGTGCATCCTCTCTCCACCACTGTTTTCATCATACTTGCATCACAAAAAAAATATTTGCTGTTTCAGCTTCCCACAAAAATAAGCTGATAGTTCACATGGACAGCTTAAAAGGACCTGGAAATGAGACGTAGCGGAGGGGCAGCTGGGAAATAGCTGAGATTTGACAGGAAGATATATGATCGGTGAAGGTCAAGAAAATTTGTTCAGGTGTTACGCAGTATTACTTTTACAAAAGCTTTAGAAAAATCGGAGTGAAAGCAGAATGAGGCTAATCTTCATGGAGTACCGGGCTTGTTTTTAATATAGGAGAAAGAGACGGCAGCCCCTTGGCTTTACAAAGCTAATGCTACACAAACCTACACATCTCCGACCACCACATCACATTCTGGATTACAGTGAGCATGATAATATTATACTACATTTTACAATGAAGAACATAGTGTGGATTCAAGGCTTCAAACAGGGAACAGGGATGAGCAGCTGTTATTGTCGGCACAAACTGTAGTGATCAGTGTAGATCAGTGATTTTAGTCACATGACATATATGATATATAAACAATATATTTGTATGTGCTGCACGTACAGGGTACAGGGTGCAGCTCCACAGCTGTGGGCTCTGTGCCCGTGATCAAAGGGCTGTCAGATGCTGCTGGTGGCTGAGTGATTTCAGCACTCGGCGAGGCCCTTAACCCCAATTGCTCCCAGGACACTGGCTGACCTTTGTCTCTGATCCTCACATGCATGTTGCTTTGGACAAAAGCATCTACCAAGTAAATGTCCTAGTAGTGAAATGGTCCTGAAAACTTAAAAAAAATAAAATAACTCAGACTGAGTTTAGACTGAGGCCTGCAGTTTTATCACCTCTCTCTCTCTCTCTCTCTCTCTCTCTATAAAGAGGAAAAGAGCCAGGGCAAATGGAGGTGGGGGACCAGGTATTGACACCACGCCAACTGGGCTGTGTGTTCACTCCAGCAAGCTTATTGGCTGACCTTATGCAGAAATTCTGAAGGAGACTGTTAGCTCCAGGAAAATAAACAAGCAAACAGATAAATGAAGTCCAGGATATGTCCGTTCCAAATCCAAAAGCACACCCGGTATCCAGACAGACCCTGGCTAAGAGCAGCCACATCACACAGGGCCCCCGGGCAGCAGGAAGGGCAGGTTGCAGGCCTGTTAGACGAAGTATTCAGGGTAGAGGAAGTGGCAGGGATTCCATCTGCTGTCTGTCTGGAGATGAGGGGGGTTCATCAACAGTAGAGCTAGCATACAGCTGCAGGGTTTAACTCTCATTTTTTGTTCATTGGCTGTAGAGGATGTGCAGGGTGTGCATGCGGAGGACGAGGTTATAAACCTGCATGGGCCTCTGCGCGTAGGGAGACGACCTGTAGAACCTCTGGCTTCGGGAATCCGCCGTGGCTCAGGCCCACCCACCAATGTGCGAAGGTGCATTTTCACTAGGGAACTCGGGACGGAAAGCCCTGCCAGCCCCACCTCTCTATTGCTCCCAGACGTTGTTTTTCCCCATTTCCAGACAGATGGCCACTGCAGTGCAGTGACGAGTCGCTGTGGTTGGCGACTGGCACGCCTACACCAGGAGACCCCATTACCACAGCTCATGAGCTCAGATATACGGAACGCGAGATCACACACTGCTGTGGATGTTTATCCTCCTCTACTCCGTCCTTTACGGCTAATACAGTGGGTGTGTCAGCTGGAAGTGAAATTAATTAACTGCTCTGGACTGTCCTTGAACTAGGAAGCAGAACCATAGGCCCACACAAATCGGTTTTTGGCTAGGAGCTCTAGTGTACAAAAAACACAGTTTTAGAGTCGGTATTTTACTCTTCTCATTACAACATACTGAAATTCTGTAATATTTTTGTTATTATTTTCATTTGTTTTGCCATTTAGTATTCAGGTACTATATTAATTCAGCCAGTATCTCTACTGGTTAAAAATACTGACCTGCATGTCACTGACTCAGGTCTCATGAGGGGGTGCTGCATTTTTGGGAGTAGCTGAATTGCATTAATACTGTACAATTGGACACAGGTCATCAGTAAATGTGATAGCCACCTAAGTAATTTACAGCAGTTTTATGGTTTCATGATGAATATTTACTTAAGATAATCGTGTATACCTGGCATCCGGAGTGTCTCCTGCCTTAAGCCCTGTGTTTCCGAGGTTAGCCTTCCACGCCGCAGTGCTGGATAAGCAATATGGAAGATGGATGGAAGGACAGTCACGTACAGTGTGGAGTGTACAGTGGTCTAAACACACCTTCAGTGTGGTATATCGTCACTCATTTTGTGCTTTGGGTGGGGGGGCTGCACTTGTGAGTTACAGCATGAACGCTGCATCACTGACCAAGTCGAGGTCCTAAAGGACACAGGAGAAAGTGAACGATCGTGATAAACGAGCACAACTTCCGGAAAAAGTTTGTTGGAGAATGAAAACGAGCTTCTTTTTTTTCTAGAACTACATGTCTTGCAGTGCAGCTTTTTTTTTATACAGCTGGATTGCTTTGCAAAGGTATTTCTTCAAAGTGTACAGCAGCACATGATACTCTGAGACACCGCCTGGAGCCCCCTGGGTGAAGCTAGGGTTCTAACACCACTGCCCCTGCTGCCCCCTCCCCAGCATCAGAGTCCCACATGCCAGTGATCCCAGAACCCCCATGGTCAGAGTTCCCAAAACAAAAGCAACTGCACAAACTTGCAGGGGTTTAGGATTTTGCTGACATCCACCGGGACACTGCCTCTGCAGTGTTTGGGTCTCCTGAGGAGGCCTATTTCGAGCAGAAGACGGGGTCTGCTGGCAAGGCCCAATCACCCTTGTTCCCAAGAGTTTGTGCCAGAATGTGGTTACTGTTATTCTCTGAGAATGACACTTGTAACTTTCCCTCGGCATCAGACACAGACATGGGCTGCTACAGCTGTTAGTGGTGAAACACCCGTCAGTTTTTAGTTAAAAAAAAAAGAGAGAGAGAGTTGTCTGAAGAGTTCTTGAAGTTAGGAAATCTGGTTCTTCCTACAAACTGAAACTTGTGTATCGTAGTTGTTTAAGCGAATGACTCATTTAACTTGTTTGCCAATATTTACACGCTATGGCCTCACTTTGGATTCAGGGCAAGTGGGAAAGTAAAACTGAGCAAATCTTTCTCTCACTCGGCGAAGCCCTTAACCCCAATTGCTCCCAGGACACTGGCTGACCTTTGTCTCTGATCCTCACATGCATGTTGCTTTGGACAAAAGCATCTACCAAGTAAATGTCCTAGTAGTGAAATGGTCCTGAAAATTTAAAAAAAATAAAATAACTCAGACTGAGTTTAGACTGAGGCCTGCAGTTTTATCACCTCTCTCTCTCTAGGGCAGTTGGTTATATACACGGTGTCTTTAAACAAATTTTAAAGGATTCTCCCTTATACCAATCTCTACACTGCCACAGATATCAGTATTTCCCTTCACCAAATTCAAAATTAGGTTACTCTCTCCTGTAACAAGTCATGTCTTGTAGTTCCCTAAATCCATTTTCCATATATATGTCTGTCTTGCTGACCATGATAAAAATGCTTCCTGTTACAGTTTAATCCCAGTGGATGTGGTCAGGTGAACTGCACAGCCGTGTGTGGTAAACCACAATGATAATCCATAATAGGAGCCACACAACTGCACTTTCTCATTGTGTACAACACACAGAGGATTTTCCAGTGATCAGGCTGTTGGAAAATGGGGCCACTGGACCACTCCCTGGTGCCCCGTTATTCCTGCTAGGTAACCCTTAGGACAGAAGTCTTCATTCGTGAAATATCACCTTTACACACTTGTGATGGTAGTGGTGCTGTGACATTTAATAACTAACTAGGTGTAAGTAATTTTTAAGATATCTAAACACATGCTGCATATTCATTCATGTGCACTGTACATTGCAAAGGGGGGGGGAATAAACTGACAAATCACACTGCATCACTCTCTACTAAATAAGCAGTTACAGAAGATGGATGGATGTTGAGTACATTATCTGTTAGCATGCTTGGGGCCTAATGTCTCCATTCTCACTCCAGTCATGTTGGAATGGTATGGTAGAAATGGGAGTGTGCGCGTACTGACATAATTAGCACTGTACTATCATGGCTCCCACTAAGGTATGTTTAAATGCATCATACTTTGGATTTTTTAGATTTTTAATTTACATATTTGTGTATTTGATCATTTTCCCCAAACGTAAACTTTGCTCAGTGTCTACATGCTTGTGTAGTTTGAGAGTCTTTTATTTTGTAATGAGTGTAAAGGTTCAACAATGATGGTGATGGCAGGTAGTTGGGTTCTCTTACTGCATTTGTAAGTAGGTCCTGTTTTTAATCTAGTCTGACATCTGACCCTAGTTGCTTGTTGATTTGTAATCTGTTACTCAGTTACTCAAACTGCGCTGCCCGGCCTAGATCACAACATGCTGCCTTCAGGTCAGACTCAGAACTGGCCTTCAGCTGGCTGCTGTTTTCCTGTGGAAATGTTCCCTTCTGTGGAACCAGTTCACTTTGTAACTGGGTAACTTTGTCACCACGCAAGATAGATGGAAAACAACATCAACAAAAAACTGAAATAATGAAATCTTGAACCACTTCCCCACAGTCTTGCCTTAGATGTTGCAGCAACATTTCCTGTGTCCCATCCTCATTCTTTGGGTTGGTATAGTAAAAAAAAAAATCAACTTACTTGATTACTCATTTTTCACTTCCTTGACCATTTTCCGCTATGTGTCTCAATGCATTCACAATCCTTATGTGTGATAGAGTTTAGTGGAACATATTTCACATGACCTACTTAAAAGAGGGGGGGGGGGGAATCTGTGCCTCTTTAAGAAAGAATATTCTGCTAACTCAGGAAAAGCTATTAGAAGTCCCAGATAGTCCAGGGATGTGGAAATACTGGCCGGCTTTGCTCAGCGACAATTACTGTGTCTGAGCAAAGCCATGTCGGACTTTTTTTAATGGCTCTGCGGCAGGATGTGCGATGCCACTGTCAGACAAAATACAACGATGGGCTGCGCGCATGATATATTTTAATCCTTTGTTTCTTCAGCTATGTGTCATACATGATGATTATTATTAAAAGCACGTGAGGTTAAGGTAGTACTGCAAGTGTACCTATGGGTTCTGTGACGTAACTGGACTGCTTGTGTGCAAACCGGCAAAATGTGTGTGACTTAGATTGGGGGGTCATTGTTAAGCGTGGTGAAGCTACCAAACCAGGCCGTAAAGTGGACTCTAGTCTGAGAAACGTTGACTGTTCCACCAGCTGAGCCTGTATGCTAGCAATTTCTTACCCCCTTTCGCTTATTTTATACCACTGTATGTAATATTTCCAGGCTCATATTTTCCATGCTAAGCCTCTCCACATTCTACTTATGACACAGAGTACTTCAAGTAGCACTGCTAGAAACTGCTTCCATTTTAACATTTGACCCCATCGGCCTGAAGTCAGGGTCCACTGGAAGACGTGTGTGGGACAGCAGTAGCATGCTTTAGGTTCTCTCTTCCTCTCTTGTTCCTTTTGTTCTTTGTGCCCCGTTTTGATCTTTTTTTGTCTTTCACTTTCCTTCCTCATCTGCTTGGATCCTCCAACCAATCTGTCCATTGCTTTGTCCTGTTTGGAACAAGCTATCCCACGAACAACATGTTCCCTACGGCTCCCACTTTGTGGCAGGTCAAGGAAGGAAATCCTTGATACTTCTAGTGTGTTTACTGAATAGCACTTGGTGAAAAAAATTACCTGGCTAATCCTGAAGAAACCTTGTTAGCCAATAATTTAATTTAACTGGGAGCTACGGGCTTGGGATTTAGTGCTTACTACGGTTGCTGTTCCCACCTTGCCCCTATCCAGTCTCAATCACACTGAAATTCAGCAGGGCAAATGTATAGATCAGACATACCATCAGTCAGCTCTCAGGAGACTCGAGTAAGTAAAAAGACACTGCAGCTAATATTATAAAGTGTTACCAGGAAAGAAAGCAGCAGAATTATTTGTGTTCTTCAGTAAGATGACCCTTTTTACCTGTTTCGTCTAACCAGTGTCTGGGTTTTTAATGCCGTTCATGCACATTTTCCCCTTGGCAGTGATCCGGGCGAAGGTGGTTGGGAGGAAGGAGGTGGACTCCGGGAATGACATCTACGGTAATCCGATCAAGCGGATTCAGTATGACATCAAACAGATCAAGGTAAGCTCCAAGTGTCCAACAAATGCAGCTGGTGTGCACGAAAACTACAAAACGGTATATCAGCTATTCGATATGTAGCATCTAACGCACTGCTCAGTTCTTGTCAAAAGCCTTCCTGTGAATTCCTATTTATTTGACAATTCCCCATTTCACTGAAGGTAAAACCAGTAGGGGCAGTAAGCAGCAGGGCAGTTAATTATATTGCTGTCAACAAATGTTTACTGATTTTATCATTAATGGTTACTGGACACAAATATTGCATGCTGTACTTAACCTGATTTGCTTAATTTAAAAAAAATCAGTTACATAAATGACTAAAAAAGGCTTACTAGATAAAAGTGAAAAAAACACTCTCCACCTGTTTCTAACAGATGTTCAAAGGTCCAGATGTAGACATTGAGGCTGTATTTACTGCCCCTTCGTCTGCGGTATGTGGGGTCACTCTGGAGCCCAACGGGAAAAAAGAGTACCTCATTGCAGGTAGGAGTCTGACCACAGGCAGCACCAAATGTTAGGACGGCACAGTATAAAGACTGACATAGCAGTGGTGTTGTCGTGTAGTAGAGCTGCCAGGATTACATAATTAAGCTCAATTACTTGATTATTAAAAAGCACCAATTAAAAAATTCCTTCTCGATTATGCAACAATATGGCCGAAGGTAGACAGCATGTGCAAGATGAGGCTCTAAATAAAGAAAGGATCATTTGTGTGGAAACGCTTCATATTAAAAGTGAATGAGAATGCAGTTGTCTGGCAGTATTGCAAATCAAAACTTGAATATCACCACAGCATTACTGCAAAGCAAATACATCTTCAGAGAAGAGATTTAGGTTTGATGGACTCGTGCAATAATGCGAGGTCAGCCACAGACATGTCCCATTTAGCCTAGCCTGTCTTTGTCACCAATTAAACTTATTTCACTTATTGTGATTCCTGTATGTCAAAATAATTGCTGCTATAACTAAAATTACCCCGTTGCTTTATATTTTACATAATACAGTACGTAATAACCAAATAGCATTAATCATTTTTAACGTTTTGTGTGCTTTGAGTAGGGCTAAACGAGACTAGAAAAAGATCACACTAAAATATTTAGGATTTAAAAATTAACGATATAGCCAAATGTAGAACAGAGTCTGCGGGATGTGGCCACTGTAGCAATTCTTCTGTAAGTAGCTAAAATGGGAGTAGACAACACGATGTGTGAGCATGTGTGCTAAAATAGACACGCACACAGATTTCTGCCGTAGTATTCAAAGCAATTACAGATTGACTAAATAAAACTAATGAAGAAACGGAATTGCCCCAAGTATAAATGTTCGACATGAGGTTCAGGTATGTGGAGAAAAGTTTACCTGAGGCAGGATTTTCAGAAGTAAGAGAGATGTTCTGCACCTGCATCGACACAAGTACAGAAATAATAGAGAAACCGTCAACAACAGAAAATGAGAGAAAAAAATTAGCTGGGTGCATCAAGGAAGAAAAGAATCCAGAAATCCTCAGAACTGTAGTTAGGTTGGAAAAATCCACAGGCGGAATGGCTGAACAAATCACAACTAACAACTTTGGTCATCAAGACCGCATAAATCACTCCCCAGCCACCTCATCCCCCTGCAGTGCTCATCCACAAGGATGAAACTCAGCTGCCAGAAGAATCAATCAAGAAAACCTCCATGCAGGTGTAAGACACTGAGCCCTAAGCTCAGTTCAGTCCAAAAGTCAGAATGCTGATCAGACAAACACAACAATCCCCATCATTCCACTGTCCTTCTTTGATCTAAGGGTTTGTAACCCTCCACCTCTATTTCCATAGGCAAAGCAGAGGCTGGTGGCAAGATGCATGTGACCCTCTGTGATTTCATTGAGCCCTGGGACTCTATGACCCCCACACAGAAGAAGAGCTTGAGCCAGCGCTACCAGATGGGCTGTGGGTGTAAGGTGAGGGGGCTGGGTATTACAGTGAGGCTGAGAAGGGGCCTGAAGTGCGGACACAACACTGCTTCTACATAAAGTACTGAACAGTATTGTGATCAACTGTGGTGTTTCTCAGTATTATTAGAGTACTAATAATAGTAGTATTAGAGTTAGTATCTTTCCAGTTACAAGCTCATTTGTATCATAGCCAGTGCTGCCAACACAAAAACAACTGTTTTGTTATCCCAGATCACCCGCTGCCCTGCTGTCCCCTGTACCATCACCGCCCCGGAGGAATGCCTGTGGACAGACTGGGTGATGGAGAAGAGTGTGAGCGGACGGCAGGCCAGCCATTATGCCTGCATCAAGAGGAGCGACGGCTCCTGTGCCTGGTACCGCGGCATCGCCCCACCCAAGAAAGAGTTTCTGGACATTGAGGACCCCTAATCATACGTGTTTTCCCACCCACTGCACCACCTGTTCGAAACATTTCTGCAAAAATGATCATTTTGAGTTAGAAAACAAACCAGTGAAGATGTTAAAAGCTAAGATTAAATAATGATTAAACTTATTGTGAGAAAAATATGACACACACATAGACTGGTTTGGTGATGATATCATTTCCTCTTAAAGGAAGACGACTCTGAGATAGGAGAGCACTTCCCTTGCCCCAAGTAGCGCTTGATTCTCTTTCTACCAATTATGCCTGATCTTGAAACATTCCATGAAATTTGTAAATCGTGTCCTACATTTCACATGCCACTTAAATGCCGTTGCTGTCTAACTAACCAATTGCCACCCAGATATCAATCAGACCTAACATATCATTCAGTTTCTGTAAACTGTGCTGTTTGGATGTATGAAATAATGGTGGGGCATTACTTTCTAAAATGCTCAAGGAAAAATAACTCTGCTTTTCAACAAGTTGTACAGATTGGAAGTGATATTTTACACCAAAGCTATACACAGTTCTTAAGTCCTAAACTGGCTGCTTCCAACAGACAGTCTCTCAGTTTCTATTAGAACTTCAAATATTCCTTTGTAAGTTCCTTTGTTAACGTTCAAGGAGTGTTATTCCAGGGTTTCCGAAGATTTAAGATTCTAACCAAAGCCAAGAAGGAACTAATTTTGCCCCATTCTGCCAGAAAACCAAATCATTTCATGGTGGTGGCACCACTTAAAACACAACCCTGAATTCATTTTCAGTTGCTATAGGTGTATCACTAGTGCATGCAAACGAAAGAGCCTAACCGTCATTATCTCAAAGTTTCAACTGAATGCTGATAATGTTCTCTTTGATTATAACCTTTAACCTCTGAGCAGATGAGTGACATCTCACTGGACCAGTCTATGCAGATGCCTCGGGTTGGTACTTGTTATTGTGCTTCAAGTCATTGGCTGCCCGTTCCATTTGCCACGCCCTTGTCTTCCTGGCTCCTGTATAGTACCTATGCATATGCCTTTTTTTTTTAATATTTTGACATCGGTCTTAAGTATTATTATTATTCTAAATTCATTCATATTTTTTGGGTAGACCTAGATTTGCACTTGCCAGGGAGACGCTGCCTAAGATTTATTTGTGTAAAACAAGGAGGATCGGATCCTCTTCTGTACTTCCTTAATGTTGTTTTTTTTTTTAGTCTTTTATAGTTCCTGGTATAACATTTTCATTTTTTATTATTATTGTTTTTTATTGCTATTTTATATTACGCCTTTGTTTTTCCATGTCAAAAAATGTAGAAAATTTAGGTATTTTCTTAAATTGCAGTCCAGTTGACTTTTGTAAGATTTTGTTCCATGGTGATTAAGGTATTTGAAAGGAGAGATTTATGTTCTGTTATCTATCATGGATTTCCGTGTCAGATTGCTGAATATTTGTACAATTTTTAGACTGATGGTAAGGCAGATATATAAGGCTATATATCTCATATTAAATGATTTTAAGCTTTTTTTTTCCTATTGAAGACAGCTGTACCCATTATAGCATGGCACTCCTTCCAATTTTCTCTTCCAAATGAGGGACACTGCATGGAGACTTAAATAACCCAAATGTCCCTGACTAGATGTTGCTGAGTGGAAGGACAATTACTTGAGTCTTGGTGAAGGATTAACAGTTTTTTTCAGGGTTTCTGTAGGGCAAGAAAGGGTCTACATTAATATTAACCTCCAGGTAACGGCCTAGTCGATTTCTTTTCCCCATTTAGATGCATCCATACCCTCGTGCTAGTAACACATAAAGAAGCAGGGCTAAAGTTGGGTTAACGCTGCATGTTCTGTGGTTTTTGTAGTGCAAGTCTGTCCATAAATATTCTGGATAACTGCTAGGCAAACTCGTTGCTCTGTCGTTGTAGGCTAGTTAATGGATGCAAATGTCGCGTGACTTTTTTTTTTGACAAAGTTGGGGCGTTTTTCGTTATCGTATAGCTAACATATAGTTTTCCTTAATGAAAATGTCTTTGTGACAATTTTCTTGCTACACATATGTCATGTATAATGAGAATACTTCCCAAATAAGCAGGTAACATGGTATTACTCTGAATAGACTAATATTAACCAAAACCTTATGAATCACTCGTTTCCACAAGTTCAATCTCCAGATACTCCTAAAATAATAATATAAAGAGAGACATTTAATGTGGTATTTTTATACTCATGTATGCTATTACAATTTGAAAACGGTGACATAATTTAAAGCTTGGTCGAGCCGTGTTTTTACTACGTAATTTTCTATTATTAATTTGTTGAAGTACGGAAAAGTATGGTGCGACTTGTGCTGGAACCACATGAGAAGCGTTGTATAATGAGAACCAGACTATGCATGTGTTTGTTGTTTGTGTAATTCATACGTGGAAATCCTGTCATTGAACAAAATATACAGTATTATCAAATAAAAATGTAGAATTACACCGCGCATTGCTTTGGTCATTCACTAATCACAACGCTGGACTCATGCTAATGGTGGACATTCTTAGGTACAAGCCATGACCAGTTGTACATTCAAACAAGATTCTTCAAGGACGCCAACTCGGGTCACTATGCATAGCAAAAGTTTCTGAAATAACAATCAAAACCACACACTCGTATTCTCAGAAGACAAGTCTGGCATTTTCATGCACGAACGGCAGCGTTCTCCTTCACGTGTGATGACAGTGTCACCGTGTGGCCAAAATGCCAAATTACAGTCTTACTTTACTGTAACATCTAACATTACATTACATTAACCACAATGGTAGAGCTACTGCCAATACATGTATACATATTTATTTTTTTACCATTATAGTGTGTTCTTACTAAGTTAATTATTTTGCTACCATTTATTTTTAATGGGAAGTATTAGTGTTGGCTCTGAACCAGAAGCTTTAAAGAGAGCGCCTTCACTACTGACCCATTTTGCTGTTAAATTGGTATGTACCGCCTTTGGTATTAGTCCTAAATTTAGAAGCATCTCGCATCGGAACATGAGTTTTTAGTAAATATACTGTTTCAGCCTCATTCCTATTTAGGTGGATTTTTTGTCCGGAGGGAACTGTTGCTAGGAGTCAGCAGTATTTCGTGTTTGCAATCCTCAGCCCTTAATACTGTAATATAGGCCTCCATGGCCAACTATGCAATTTCTGCATTTGAAATACTTTTTTAAGGGCACTACATGTAGCTGGCGTTTGCATGTCAGCGTTTTCCTGCGCTGTTAACTGTACTGTATTTTATTTTATCATAAAAAACGCTGGTCGTGGTGAGAACACAGCTGTCTTTTTAACGATTGTTTGGGGCTGAGGAAAAATGATCAACACGCCTATGCAGGGCCGCCATTTTGGCCCGTTGCGGTCAGGCCGCGGCCCTCAGACGGCATTTGTCACTGTAGACGGACACACAGGCACATATACAACTAGGTAAAATAGGCGAATACCAAACCTTTAAAATAAAATGAAAATAACTAATAAAGGCAAAACGTTAGAGGCTTTGGCGAAAATGTAAATGATTATAGGGTCCCACTTGGGGTAACGACACAACGTTAATTCTACCACTTCGGAGACAACTGGTAGCCAATTTTTACCTAAAAAAACAAAAATTCCTGGAACAAAACCTAAGTTCCCACAGAAATGAAGTCACATTGAAAAATCAGACTTACCTGGGCGTCTTTCTTCACTGTTTCATGTATTTTTCGCGCCATCCGGCCTGCCCTGCGCGCACTTGCGTGCCGCTTTTTGATGCGAAACCTTTAAATATGTTTTGTAAACGTCAACAAGCGTGTTTCCGTTTTTGCGTGAAAATGCCCATTTTAAACGAAATGTTGCAAAATATAGCAAATCACTGCCATGATAATAATTACAGAAATATTTTGAGCGTGACACTACTTTTGTATCATATATTAATATGTTACTATGTTGTTAGTATGCATGTCGTTGCAAACTTTTAAAACTTATTTTAGGACATGCACACTGAAAGTGATACACATTTAAGTATAATATCATTTTGATGGAAACAAAAATCTTATTAAGCGGTATATTTTGACATGACAGCTAACAATTACAAATTCATGCCACCAGGAGGCACAATAACTAAATAATTAAAACGCGGCTACCGTCAATGGGGCTCCGCTGGGGAGTCAGTACGTTTTCCATCTGCTCAGTCGGGAAATCCACATTGTGGTATCATGTGAGTGTGCATTGTGCGTGTATTTTCTGCAATCTAAACTCGAAATTGTTTGTTTTTTTTTTACATATTTTGTTAACCGTCGTTCAGCCGGAATTTGTATCTACTGAGATGGTTTGTTTTTATAAAAATACAGTAAAAAGCATGAAATCTGGTAATTGGTTGTCATAGATGTTTTATCACATACCACCACAGATAACATCAATTTACTTCCCAAACCCTTAAGAGCTTCATATATATACACAATCCTATTGATATTCACCTGCTTTGGTGCATGTAGTCTCGATAAAATGATTGAAACGATGGCTTGGGATGCAAATTTATCCAGTCAGCATCAAGATCACTGCGACTAGGTGCTGGATAAGCGCGGTTATTGAAAATGGATGGATGGATGGATGGATTATGCAGTTATTTTCGGGGGGAATTGAACGAGATAACACCCAATGAGCGACTTATTGGTAAGCAAGGATAAGAAGGAATGCGAGAAGAAAGTAAAATACATCGGATCCTCCAGGGTAGCTGAAGGAAGTTTAATACGCCGAACACCGTAACGATGAAAATCAATTTCACATCTGTTTTAAAGCAAATCACAACTGTGTTCATTTTTTTGTGGGAATGAGGCGATGTTCTGAATCTTATGTGATTTGTACTTCAGTAACCCTACTTGGGGGCATAAATAATGTAGTAGTGCGCTCTTACTTAATATATTAATTAACCAGAAACTAAGTGTATTAGGCATAATACAGGTCTATATTTTTTCTGTTACAGACATTGCAGGACTTATTGACCCTCAGAGTGGGAATGCTTAATTTAACCATTTGTTAGCTGATAATGGGGTTACTGAGTCAGTGGGAAACACGTGTTGACTAGTCATTCTAAAGCTAAACATTTGCAGTCCCACCAAGGACTAATAATAACTCATAGGCAGCCTGTTGTGAGGCTGGAGACAGCATGAATGACGGCCACAGGCCAGTATCACAAAGCTGGATTTCTTGCCTAGCCAGACAACAAGATTTAAGGTAGTCTGGACTAAATGGAAATGAACGAAGATAATGCCCATTTAAAGCGAGGTACCTTAAATCCGATACGTTATCCAGCCACCAAACAAGAAATCCTGCTTCATGATACAGGCCCCACAAAATAGACAAATGAAACTGTTTACTGCCTACGGTGCATAGCCTACTTTAAAGTGGACCCAGAAGACAGGGAGAAAGCGGCAGATGACTTCTGCTTAATAAGATGAAAAGACGCTAGATTGCCTAACCATAGACTATGTCAGCACAGCACTGGATACATTGCAGAACAATTGGGTATGTTTGTTGTGCATTGAAAATGCACCTGCATAAATGAGCCTGACAAAAACTGCTTTGCAGTAGGCATCTCTGATCTTTATTACTAAGTGTCAACTTTGATCTTTTGATAGTAGAGATCTTAAAATATGGGGCTGTCCTTTCAGATAAAATTTATTACGCAGTAAACTACAAAGTTTGTTTTCGGTCTAAGTTTTGGAGACACCCTGTTTTAATAGTTTAGCACAGTGTCTATCTGCCAAACTCTATTTCTTTTAAAGCTGAACACCTCGGTCGACTGAAGTTGGCGTTCTCTTTTTAATATTTCATGCGTGCCCCACTTCAGTAATCTTCCCGTCAAAAAAATTCCACTTCATCAGCTATGCTCAGCGCCAACATTTACAGGTGCGTGGACTTACAGAACAGCCCTTCTGTAAGGGTTTCACACGTTCACTGGCTACAGCTTGTCAAGGACAAACGTGCTGCAGCTAACTAAAAGGTTGTACAGTTACACGACGCTGAGCCGTATAGAGAAACACTCGTTTTTGTTTAGGGGGGAAATGGGATCTGAACGAGACGAAAACAAAATGGAGGACATGCATTCCTCCTTTCAGCCATTAGGTGTCACCATAAAATATACAGAAATGATGGCCGAGCCTATCTCTGCCCGAAAGGAAGGTATAATTTGCATTAACGGTTAATAAAGTAAAGTTGCATCCACTCAAATGTCTACTCTAAATAATTAGGATCAGATTTAGTTACTTTGTTACATGTAGGTGTTAAATTTAACCCTGTAATAGGACTTGTAAAGACACTACACAGATAAGAAAAATCTGTTATGTATCTTAATCTTAAACTGATGCAAACAGTCCTCATTTTTTTTTTTTTGTCTGCAAGTTTACTTTCCACATGTTCCCTGTTAGCCTACTGCAGGTCTCGTGTGGGTGTTCCTTACTGCAGCAGGAAGTGGGTTCCTGTTGTAGGAAGCAGATTGGTAGTTAAGGACAAAGAAGTCTTACTTGAAGGTTGCCGTGCCTACGGTGGTGCCCTTGAGCAAAGTCCCTGACCCGAATGGCACCAGCAATATTTCCAGCTGTGTAAATTATGAAAAAAGAAAAAAAGTTATAAGTAGCTTTGAGTAAATGTGATGGCTGAGGAGCAAAGTAAATATTAGGCTACTTTTAATAATAATGTGCCTGTTTGAATTTCAGGTAGGTATTTGCTTAAGGCTTTGAGAAGGTTTTAATAGTCAACAAGAGCTGGTACAAAGAGGAAAATACAAAATAGCAGCGATCATTATATAAGATTTTACTGTATGGAAAAAACCTTCCTTAGCTGGAGCTCATGGTTAATATTTCTCACATGACTTGGATGGTGCAGCACAATGTTGAGAAAGCAACATGAATTATCTCTGTTTCAGCAGATATTTGACCGGGGGGCGGCTCCACAGCAGTTAATACTCCACGCCCCCATAACCAGCTATGCAATTTCTGAATTTTAAATCCTGCTTTATTCGTTCGGCTTTTTTTTAAATTCTATATTGTTTTGCATTTTACTTCCACTTTTTCCTGAAGGTATTTCAGTGCTGCATCTACGTGAACCCTGTCACTGTTGGTTTCTACACCAACGTCTTACACTCAACCCCCCCCCCCCCCCCCCTCAGTTCATATTTCTAATCATAATGAGAAAAAGAAAAGCAAACAAATCTCGCCTGTTTCAGTTCCATTCCTGTTTGGCTCAATACTGGAGGTGGGGGGGGGGGAAATTGCATAACTCAGCCATCTGTAGCTTTGATTTAAATACCCCCATTATGTTATCCACAGATGTCCAAGGTCTAATGAGTGATTTATAGTAGTGATGTGCAGCCCCAATGTATTTCAGAGCTGAAATGGAGGGTGGGGGGTGGGGGGGGGGCAGACAGAAAGCTAGAGAAGCAGGCAGCAGATATTCTTACCAGGCCACATACAGCCATCGGCCAAAGCCTGGCTGCATTTCATTTGTTTATTTTCATGCAGCAGGTCACTAACCCGGGTCTCTTTATTTACCCCTCACTTTCAACAGAGAAATTATCTGCTGAAGCGTATAAGGAGCTCAGGGTTTTAAAACCGCTGAAAGGGGTACCTTCATCTAGAATAAGGCCAGCGGCCGAAGCACATTCATGTATTTATTCATTAATTACGGTTTCTTTCTTTCTTTTGCTTGGGGTGGATGTGAAGGCTCACCTGCTCCTTCATACGCTCCTCCACGAGGAAGGCAGCAACACGCATATTTTATGTATCTAGTTTTTATATATTTGTCTACCATGCGACAGCTTGACAAATTGGACAGGTTCGCAGGCGGGGTATTATTTTATCGTCACCCCCGAAGATATATGTGCGGTACTCCGACGCGGAATGACGGCGTACGGAATAGTGCAAATGCTTCGCGGATTTTAGGTGCTTCCCTTACGCTCGTTAAAGTCTCCGCCGAATTTTCCCTGCGGTAATTTCCTTTTTTTTCTCCGCTTTGTACTTAGTAATTTAGGCTTCATCAGTCGCGACACTTCGCCGCTTTCTTCTTGTTAGAGGTTCATTTTGCTGCCACCCGGAGCACCTGGCGATGATGGGACCCCTGGCTGTTACTCTTCATTCGTTATCCATTCGTTTTAGGGGGAAAAAGCCCCATGTTGCCGCTAGCAGAAATATTCATGTTTTGGTGGAAAAGTAGCCTTTAAAAAAGAGATTTTCCCAAGTTCCACAAATAGATTTTGCGAAATGTGGGGACTCCCTTACCGGGTACTAAGTAACCCCGCATTATTTTATTGTCTCTTGTGAAATCCCTTTCGCTTTCCCTGCTTCAACATAAAAAAAAAAACATTTTCACAGAAGCCACTGATTCTTAAGAATTGGGCACTCTAGTTTTCCCCCCTGAATGTAACGGCAATGCAATTTTTCATATGTGCTGGTGATAAAGTACCTATCAAGACGGCGTTTTATCATCATTACTTACAAAAACGTGATCTCACGTTGGGAAAGGAAACGGGAGTAATCAGACGGGGAAAATGTAACGACTGGGTTTCCTTTAATCATGTCCTTTACTTTCACGGAAGCACAACATAACGCGCAAATCGATTAGAATGTACTATGAATAATTTACATCCGACCCCGCACTGCATGGGTACCAGCACAATCACACATCACTGGCTGCATGTATATGAACGGGTGTGTGTTTTAGGACATAATGCGACCCATGACGCGTTTCCCTAAATCTCCCGTTAGCGACTCACTTACTCAGCAACTATGCTTTTAGAAAACGCAGCCATGGGCGGTTTGTTCAGATTAATTTCGAAAGATCATTCTTTGAATTATCGCGGGTGTATGCTGTGCAAACGACATTTAAAAGTGTCAATTCAGAGCCAAGAAACCACGAAAAAGACTGTTACAGTCACGCAGTTGTCAGCCAATCCGTCAACCATTCCATGACCCCCAGTGTCACCAATAAAAAAAGGTGACAGTATCGTTATTTAAAGTCCGATTTCACAGAACGTGAATCAATGTGAACAGAATTTAATGGTTCGGTCGCTGCGATCATATAGCAAACTATTGCTCCTTCCTGCGAAAATTGTCTTTGGGTGGATTTTAAAACCTTTTCTGAAGTTCCATTCTGTTCGTTGCCAGAAGATGAAGAGAAGACAGTAATGATGCATAGACCTCTGCAAATGGTGATTACGTGGGGCCAACTTGAGTTAAATTAAAGAAAACGTTTAATCTTTGCACCTATTTTATTTTGATAAATTAACCATTACCTTTTGGAAGCCCCGGGACTCGCGCAGAGGTGTTGACAGAAATTCAGCATTTATGTCACGAATAAGGTCACAAAACGCTTGGGGAAAAGAGACGAGTTCTTGAAGATATGAGATATTTAATCCCCCCCCCTTTTTTTTTACAATGTACCTGTCTAGAGACATTCTTTGTCTTCCTCAGGACAGACGATGTCTTTAGTCACACACTTATAGCTTTAAATATTTATTTAGGTTCTGGACTAATTATCTGCTCTGTTTACAGTTGTTACACGCTACGAATTATTATTTTTTTCTTAAATCACTTGGAGTACTTTTCTTCGAGCACTTTTTCTTTAGTAATTACATTGCCTGCCCATGCATTAGTTGTTTCTGCGTCCAGCATACTTTTCAGGAGAACGTCCAAAAGGTAGTTTTTATTCATCGTTTCTGCCTTCAATATACGGATCACACACGTGATACCGATCAGCTGTCAGTCCTGGAAATTCTGCGCATGCGAGCTAACGGTCAAACGAAAGGGAAGGGGGTGCGGCAGTGTCTGTCCTTGGAGCATATGACATTCAGCCAGTTATTAGACCTACAAGCGTGAGAGGACGTCCAGATGTGAAAGTCCAATCTGTAAAACTGAAAGGCGTGTCTGTCGCTGCCTGATCAATTGCCTGGTAAGCAAACAAGAGCAAAAATATTAACATGGGAACTAGCTGGGAGACTGAGAAAGGGGAAGAGACACGAGGCTCTGGTTGACATTGCAGGCCCTATAAATCTAGGAGACGCCATTCCAGAGCTTAACCATCAGGCTACCTGCCAGCTCATGGCCCTCATAGCTTAGAGAAGTAAGATATCTTAAGAACACTGTACCTACTTACTCCCCAATGCCATCGTAACCAACAATCCAGCACTCAGGTGAAAATAAAGGAGTTTCTGCTGAAGACACCTGTGAGCAGTGATCTTACCTCACCTCCGTGTCGGGCCCAGATTAGGCCGGGGGGGTTCCGTCACTGGCTGGACTGAGACACTAGCTATGTTTAGGCCGCTGTCCTAAATTTAACTCACTTCCTTCTCTCCTTATTTCATGCATGACTGATTTAGGTTGCATTCATCCAGTTTTGGGAACGGGAGAAGGTAGCGGCGAGTGGAGTTTCTGTTTACGGGCATCTGAGCAACACTGCCAGTTTCAAGAAGCAAAATATTCAAGGGGCTGTGGAACTCGCCTTTAGATTCAGGTGGAAAACCCGGGTTTCACTGCTTAAAGTACAGAAACCGCAGAGCAAAATTCACCCTCTGGAGTTCGCGCCATGATTAAAGCAGCTGCTTAGGGAAGCGTCGTCCTTCAGGAGGGAGAACAGAGCAGAGAAATGCGCCATAGGTGGGCAAACAGCGAAGCACGGATGCTGAAACATGCAGCACTCTTCCGGAAAATCTGTCCCACTGGCTTATTACTTACATGCAGGTTCGTATTGGGTCTGCAGCTGTTAAAGAACAGCGGAGCAATCTGGTATTACAGGATTTTTAGAGGTTTATGCCCCAAAGGGTTAGCTGCTGTTTCAGCAAAGTTACTGCATTAGTAATAAGAAAGCAGGGGAGTAGAGATACAAATGCAGTGTAAAATGTTCCTGCCCGCATCTGCAGAGAAATCAATTAGCAAGAATCTTTGAATCTGTAGTTTTTTTCCCCCCATTCGATCAACACAGAAACTACCCAATTAAAGTTTAACTCCAAAACTACACAGAGAAAGACCTCGGCGTCACACCAAAGGGTATTAAAATATGCAGCCGACGGAGAATGAAGTCAGTCAGAATCGCTGCCTGTGACTGCTGCAAATACGCCAACAAAGCAGGATTTACCAAACCCTGTGATCTCCGCCGGCTTTTGATGATGACACGCCGTCTCGCGTTTCTGAAGAGAGGAGAGAAGTCGGCTGAGGCGACACCGGCGTCGGAACCGCGAGCTGGGAGCAGAGTCGGGCCAAATCTTTCAAAGCGACTTCTCTCTGGGCTGGCAGAATTCTGCCGTTGCCAGCCAATCCGAAGTGAAAGCAAAAAGGCCGACCCCCCCAGATCTGTTCATCCCCCCCCCCATACAGACACACGAACCAGAACTAGCAGTGAGACAGGCACCCAAACGATACGAGGTATGGCAAAAAAAAAAAAAAAAACTCCTACAGATCGACATCACTGCTGGACACTGCGTAAACTGAAGGCTTTTCTTTCCAGTGTCTCACTGATGTTTTCAGTGTTTAAGACGAAAAGGAGGAAAAGCAGAAGCGATAGATTTGTTTGGATGGTCGTGGTTCTTCCTCTGCCAAGCAGCTTATCCAGACACAGGCTTGCTGTGGCGCTACAGCACACACAGGCCGTCTTTGGTCTGCACATCCCGTTTATAGACCGACACAGCCGGAGGTTGTCCTTTCAGTTCAGAGGCCGGCACTGACGAGCCCTGATATTTTCCCAGGACTCTGTGGTCAGTGTGTTCCTGAATTCCCGGGTACCTGGGGTGGTGACAGTGACTGCCCGTCTCTCTCCTGGAAGGAGGCAGCGATTACTCATCATGCAGTGTGGTCCGTCTCCGACGCTTTGTTGTATATGTGCGGTTTGTATGATTTTCCTTTCATTGGTGAACAAGGCCCTGTGTCACCTCTGGCTCTGCAGTGTTTTAAAAGATTGTAGAGGTCTGGGTTTCCATGTGAATGAAGGTCAGAGTTTGCCTTCTTATCCGTTTGTGTTGTGCCAATAATCTTGCTAGATTTAAATACCAGAACTAATCTGTGTCTATTCACTGGATGTCAGCAGATACTAAATGTAGCCACTAGGGGGAGAACATAAACAATTATCTGTCGGGATCCATTTCACACCTACAGCACTGGCTTCCAGTAAATTCTCTGAAAAGGCTTTAGCAGTGAAATACACAATGAAAACCTTACATATTGTGCATAATTGTCCCAAGTGCAAAAAATAAGTATTTCACTAATAATAAAGAGACCTGCAGCTTGCTTTAAAAATGGTTTATAGAAAAATGAGTAAAACAAATTCTCTTTTCATTATTTAAATGGCATTCCTTCAATGGAGGTACATTGCCTTCCGTACCCCCACCCAAAAAGAATGAAATAAAAAAAAATAATAATGCAGCATTAGTGGTCTACCACAGTGAGCGACCACGGACCTCTCCTGTTGGCTGGGGGGCAGTGAGCAGGCGATGGCTGATCACCAATCAGCTTCAAAGGCCTTTGTTGAAATAGACGTAGCGGATGCTCTCGCCGTACTGGGAAACGATGGAGTCCCTCAGCTCGGGTTCCAGCTTGGACACAGCCATGGAGCTGAAAGCCAGAAGCAAAGAGGTGGGTGTGGGAGGGGGAAGCCGCACGGGAGACGCTCATTTGGTGAAGGATGCCGGGACGCTCACCATCTCTGAGGGAAGAGCGAGCAGGCAGCAGGCACCATGAAGACGAGGCTGCGGGGGCAAGGAGGAGGGAGGAGAAGATCAGAGAGGCGAAATCAGCAGAAGGAGTGACAGTTTGAGGTCATACTCACAACAAACTCCATAAGGGTCAGACTCCCCCCCCACCTCCCCGCCATCAGGCTGAGAAGCAGCTACATGCCCACCAGAGACCCACCCATCCACCAACACACTCACCCATCTATCCCATCCACCCAGAGACCCACCCATCGGACTCCTACCGCTTCTGCAGACAGGCGTAAACCGTGCCTGGTTAACTAACAAGAAAGTTTAACACCTCTGTTCTTCTGCTTCGTGGGGAACCGGCAGCTGGGCACGGATCCCATGACGCAGGGAACCTGAACACCACACCGACGTCACACGCGGCACCCAACGCTTCCGGAAACGCCCCGATAAGGCCAGACATATACTCACAACACTCCCACCATCATCACTTGTAATGGTCCATGGAGGAATGTGATTCTCTGGTGGAAAGACAAAGAAAAACATATTACAGTTTTAAACACCAATGATGCTGCTTTGGCTTCTCATTCAGCTTGGGCTCAATCCAAGTTCATTTCACAAGCAGAAGTCATGGAATTCCAGACATTATTTATTCTTGGCATTTGCATAAAGGAACGGCGAAGGTGGTAATTCTTCACGGACAAGATGCGGGACACTTCAGGCAGAAGGTTCCAATCAGGACGGGTTTGTAGAAACACTCGCTGGTCAGGGAAACGTGGTCTGAATGACTTTGTATGCCAGGTTATATTAACAGACATGGTTCCATAGAGTTCCAATGCACCAAGCCTGCCAGCAATATTTAAAAGGCGCCTCTGATGTTAACCGAGAGCCACTTATGTGGTCTATGAGCACGAAGAATCTCATCTCAGTATGTGCATCTCGACAGCTTCCTGTATGTGCAAGCTGCCCGCAGAAAGGGCTCAGTCTTCACGCTCTAGCTGAGTGTTTGCCAGCTGTGGGGACGCGTCCCTGAGCTCCAGGCGTCCGGCAGCCAAAGTGGTCAATCTCAGGACCGACAAAACGACCGTCAGCCTGGCGAAGCCCCCCCCCCCCATGCTCAAACCGGGCCCGCGAGCCAGCAGACGCCCAGATGAACTGCACATTTAGGCTTGCAGTCTTCCTACAAGATGCTCACATTCCGACTAATGGGTGAGCGACACCTGGAATCACCTGGGACTCCACCAGGTGTGTGGCTCGGCGGATAAGGACGCCGGAAGGTCACAGCAGTGATGTCAGCGCTGAGCCCTCAAGCAAGACCCTTAACCACCAACCACCCCACCACCCAGACAGGCATGCGGTGAAGAGTCTGCTAAATAAACGAAACGATAAACAAACGTCTCGTGCTCAGACTGTTTCTAGGCTACAGGACCGTGGGCAGTAGGGGGCGCTGGAGACATCTAAAGGTTCGACTGGCGGGAAGGTGAAATGATAGAATTAAGTTTATTCGGTTCATTCCAGCCATCTTCCCCCGCACTTGTGCTTATGCGAGAAAACGACAGACACTGGCAGACAGACATGGACCCACCTGCATGAACCGGTACCTTTCCAGTCTCTCCATTATAATGGGAAGAATGACTGCAAAGAGGAGAGAGAGAAAGCAAGTGTGCTACGCAATTCGAGCAACAGCGTCTCCATCCTTAGAGACCAACTGGACTTGCAGGGAAGACAAAGGGACACAGAGCACTTCTAACAGGGATACAATTTGCATCATTGTGTAGAGAGTTCCAGCCGAACATTTATAAATCACTCTCGAGTGCTCAGACGCCTGCTGCAGGTCTTACTCATTCCCGGCGCTGCCATGGTGATGCGGGACACGACCACTTGTGTGATGCCCTTGATGGCCGCTTTCTGTAATGCGGAGAGGAGGCTCTCATTACAATTACAATCAATTATCATCCAACTACAAGCACTGAGAAAAAATCTGTTTGCTCACTTATTTTACTGGCCGGCTCTTAAAATTTCCAAACGTTGTCCTTCTTTTTGTGGCATAATTAATGACAACTGAATTTTATTCCTCACAGAGTTGCCCCCGGCATCTATCACACTACGTAAACCCCCGCCCCCCCCCCCCGACAGTTCCATTTCACAGCAGCGGCCAGCGAGGTTCTGGTTGGCTTGGCCGAGCGCTCTACTGCCGTCATTGCGATCCCGTGTTCCGCTGCCACCACGGCGACCACACTCCGCTCACCCGGGAGTGTCCAAGCTTGTCCCCATTCTCGTCCGTCACGGCGATACCGTTGAGGATCTCCCTAAAGCGGGGGGGGGAGACGAGACACAGCTGATGAGCCAACCAGCAGCCAGGGCCATAGCGGTTACAAGCAAATGCCCGTTTAAATTAACAGAGAAGCCTGCTGTTGCACTTAACTTGAAAGACTCGGGTAAAAACGTCCAGCCGTAGTCTTGTCTTGTATCTTGTTTTAAATTTTTTTAAATCTGATAAGTAATCTGATAAACCCCTTAAGTTTGTGCTGTGGTTCTGGGAGGGAGGGAGAACATGCTGACTGAGATTATCATAACGAATTTTATTATTATTATGAAAAAGGCAGGGAACCGAGGACAGGATTACAGAACAAGCTAATGACACCCGTGTGGAACACCGCCGCGGACAGGAGACGTGTGCGTGAAGTGAGCCAGCCCATCCCTGTCAGAGACAGAAAGCAGACAACGGTGACGGGAGCGGCCCGGCTGTGAGGAAAATGGCCGACGTGGGAGGAGGCGTCAGCCTACAGTGGAAAGACTAGGTGGTCACAGACATATTTACACGCGATGGAAAGGAAACTCCAGGCGGTCTGGCTCAGCCCAAAGAGGTCCTGACACACTGCCCGGCTCAGAAACTGCCACTTACTGTCCCACCCCCGGCTATTCCGGCTCAAAAAAGCAGACAAATATCTGACACCGCCACAGGTCTCCGTGACGACCGGTCAGTCATTTAATGACAGAGGGCAGACTAAGAGGTCCCAGCAGGGTTACAGGACCATGCCTGGGCGAGCAGCCGTCCGTACGATAAATAAGAACGCGGACAAGCTTCAGAGGATAAAAAACATCGACTCACTGTTGTCTCATCATGGGGATGTTCACGCAGTTGGCTGCGGCCACAGCGGCGAAGGGCACCCAGCGGGCCACCAGGGGGGGTGCTTTCTGTCGACAGAGGCAAGGGGACGCCGGAGATGAATCACATCTCAGTGGACAGGAAGTGACATCACCACTCTTTAGAGCTGCGTTTTCAGTCTCTCAAAACTGCACTCGGTGACTCAGGCCTGGTCACATTCCTACACGTGGTTTCGCTCCTCCGCCAGCAGTCAACACACTGAGGCAGCACAAGACTTCCAGGATCTATGACCTAATCCGCCACCCACCCAAAATCCATCTCCACTCCCCCCACCCAGCTATCTGAGTTGTACGGCTTTGTGCATCATCCCGCTTGGAAGTCGAGTTGCTGGATTCTACCAAGATCTGACCAAATACCATTTTCCGATTTGACTCACATGCCATGCACTTCGGCTGTAAACATTTCTGAATGGGAAGGGTTTGCTTGAAAGTAGTACACCATGATGTATGAGAGCTACACCATGATGTATGAGAGCTACACCATGATGTATGAGAGCTACACCATGATGTATGAGAGCTACACCATGACATACGCTGCAGAGAGATCGGGGCGATGGTTTCGGAATGACTGAGAACCGGTTCTCAGACTCCTCGTGACTGCAACGCAGGGCGTCCCATCCAGGACGTACCTTAAATCACATGCTGTTCTCCACGCTACACCTTCTGAGGACCAACGGAGGTCCTGCATCTGAACAGCAACGACACCCTTCACCAGATTTGTGGGCTTTCTTATATTTTCAACCAAAAAAAAAATATAAAAAAACTGAACCAGCTATGTTTAACAAGCCGGATCACCGGGTCAAATGTACGAGATGTTCCACACTCTTCTGATGCGTCCCATCAGTATTACAGGGAGCTTCAGCCCAGCTGGTGTCAGGAAGACCATCATCCTTCAGGAAGGGGGATCAGAACCACGGACAGGTTGGCATGGTTACCTTGGTGTAGAGGTTCAAGCCCACTGCGGTGGCCAGAGCCGTGCTGGTAGCTGTGACGTACGCCACGCCAATCTGCCTGGTGGGGGGGGGGGGGGGGGGGGACGGAAAGGGGGCATGAGAGAAGCTAAACGACCAAAAATCAAACGGACGGCCAACTAAAGAGGAACACATTGAAGGGGCAGGCATGCAAGACACAAACAGGAAGGAAATGTTCGATTCGACAGCATATTTTAGATATCTCGATATAAACAAGGCAAAGAGAAGCTAAAAACAATGAACCGACGACCAAATGTGGTGGAAAAACGTAAAGAGAAACGCAAGGCTGTACTTGGGAGTGATGGGCGACGCGGCGTTGCGGTTGGTGTAGTTGACCAGGGCGTTGAAGGACTGGTTGACCCACTGCCAGAAAACCACAGCTGGCACGGTTCTGTTTGGGTAACGCAGAGCAAAAGGTCACTAACGGCGGCACCCGCTCGGCACTGTCATGGTGATACAGGGACAAGCAACGGGCACCCAAGAGCCACAGCTCACCTATAGAACTGCAGCATGAAGCCAGTGATGGCCATACCCCCCGGCACCTGGAAGGACATCCGGCCAATCAGGTTCATGCGGTCGCCCGTGTCTGGATGGAAGGCAGAGTCGTACAGCTTCTTGGCATAGTACAGCTGCTCCTTGGTCGTGCCGGGGGGCACGGCGCCGGCTCTGAGGGTCACAGGCGTATGTCAGGTGTGGACCCCACAACCATCACATAAGTACGACCATCGGAACACGCCGGAAGCCCCACTTAAGGTTTATTTGCGCCCACAAATAAATATCGAAGTTTCTTGTACCAGCAGGAGAAGAAGCCGCTGTAAACATGGCAGATACACGCGAGTGCAGCTCTCAGCCGGGTAGCCAAGGCGGGAATCTCCCCTCTACCTGCAGCTGTCCACCAGCATCTTGGCCTCGTCCAGCCGGGTGTCGGACAGCAGCACCGTACGGAAGTCCGTGATGCTGAAGAAGTGCCAGAGACGACCCATGAAGGTGCGCTGATCCCAGCGGGGAGCGTCGATGTCAAATCCACTGAGCGCCATGTCGTCCCGTCCGCTGCTCTCCTGACTGCCTCCCTCTTAGGGGGTCAGACACCTGCAAACACCTCAAAAGCAAACAGACAAATATAACAGACGAGTAAATCCAGGGACCTCTGGATAAAGGATAGGAGATATTTTAATTTAGTTACTACATACCCAAACAAGCACGTAAAAAGCTTTTTTTACAATGACAATTACAATAACTTTTTACTAACCCAGCATGCAAATTTAGCCAAAGCAAATTTACACGATAACGTGGCCGTGTGTGTGTGTGTGTGTGACGCATATCCACCAAGTAAAGTCACAGAAATAGAAAGTTTGGATTTGAAAACAGCCACGAGACTAGATATCAGGCCAGCAAGCTCAGGGTTTGGCTGAGGCAGCAAAGGTGATTAAACTTTAACTTAGTCTCCCCCCTGTAAAACCTGCATCAGGGTCAGGGTTTGTTTGGACAGGGGAGGGACACCTGCCTGTTCTCCTGTGTTCAGCTCTCCCTCCCCCAAATTCAAGCATGAAGTAGCTTTAGCCTAATTAGCTTTAAACACCTTTTTTTACAGATTAATGAAATCTAGGCCTAACTCACACCAACCCCAGTATTCATAAATACTGCAGCAAGACATTATGCCTGCCCTTTTATGACAGTATTATACTGCAGCCCCTAAACATAGAGGTAACACCATGACAATACGCAGTGCCAAAAAGGGGTGGGTGAGAATCTGATGTAAAGTGTATGAAAAGTCTGCAAAAAAGGAACCACTTTCAGAAAATGCATTTTAAAACCACTCCAAGTTTTGGCAACATGGAAAAGGTATTCTGACAGATTTTGACAGCAAACAAGTCTGGTGACTTCTGTAACCCATAACTTGTTCCTCGGGAATGGAGAATACAACTTCTAACATGGAAGATTTCGTTTATCGTGCAGTGCTGCCGAGTCGAGGAGGGAGCAGAAACCGCGGCGGCGTTGAGTTTCTGCATTTGGGGAAACACAAATCACCCATAATCATAAGATGAACCAGCTGCATACAGCCCAGTCCCAGACATCGGGGTGGAAGACGCGTGAGACCAGCTTCGAGTTAAACGCGGGGAGGCAAACCCTTAGAAATTAACATATGACCATGTTTAGCAAAAAAGTCTGATTACTTATACGACCCCCGATGTTCAGTTGCACATGTGTGAACCTCCCAAAGAATGTCACCTGTCACTGCGCCCGATGCAAAGTGCAGAGCAAACCACCGGCGGCTACTTACCGACCCGTACACGAAGGGCAGGAAGCGCACCGAGTGACAGCGATCTGTGCCAAGAAGGAGCGAGACACCGGCGCGATTTGGGTGATGGGAGCGCTGGGAGGGCGCACGTGGCACTTTCTACTCCAATGGACGTGGCGAGCCGGCTTTCCCACCCCCTACTCTACAGACACTGCACTTAGGCACCTACAGCTGGTAATCGCTGAAGTGAGTAGGTTACCAAACCGAAAGAGAACTCAGAAATACCTCAAGTCGATGTATGAATGTTTCCCCAAAATCACACATCAGCAAAACGTAGCCATGAAAACGCCAGACAGATACTTACCAAGTTAAAATTATACGTTTTGCAAATACATTAAAACAAGTTATATATTGAGATGTTTTACAGATATGTTTATATATTTCGTCGGGGTAGCACAGAAGGAAGATCGTTGAGTTTTGTTTTTGAGTTATGTCATCGAAGCATGTGCTCTGTGCTGACGTCAGCAATCTATGTGCACCGCTGTGTACCACGTCACAGGCCCTTGGTAACCGGCGGCGGCGTCTTCGTGAGCTACAGCCAAAAGATGGTGAGCTAATGAATTACTTACATTCAGCGATAATACCAGCCGTTCAGAGCAGGGCGTTAGTTACGAATCTTTTCTCGCTGAGCACATTTAGTCTGCGTCGTCGA
The DNA here is from genome assembly GCF_023856365.1 of Brienomyrus brachyistius. Taxonomy (NCBI): domain Eukaryota; kingdom Metazoa; phylum Chordata; class Actinopteri; order Osteoglossiformes; family Mormyridae; genus Brienomyrus; species Brienomyrus brachyistius. The sequence continues at coordinate 2,792,528 of NC_064552.1, read as the reverse complement.
TTATTAAAAAAAAACCGAGGCGGAAATGTATTGAAGAGTTAAGAGAAAGAGGAAACCATTGCAGAAGCCTTATCCAGTGCAACAGCCAGAAATTAACGTTTTAATTACTTGATTTTGTTAATATATTACATTTGAATAGCAGGAAAAAAAATATTTTGACTTGTAATTCGTCCGTTTTCTATTATATCTAAGAGCATAGAGCTTAATCTGTGGGATGGAGTGACTTTGTTCAAATGGGACTCAGTATGAGGCCATGGAGGCAGATAACCTGGTGCAGATAGGTTACAGTACCAGGCCATGGAGGCGGATAACCTGGTGCAGATAGGTTACAGTGCCAGGCCATGGAGGCAGGTAACCTGGTGCAGATAGGTTACAGTACCAGGCCATGGAGGCAGATAACCTGGTGCAGATAGGTTACAGTGCCAGGCCATGGAGGCAGATAACCTGGTGCAGATAGGTTACAGTGCCAGGCCATGGAGGCAGATAATCTGGTGCAGATAGGTTACAGTGCCAGGCCATGGAGGCAGATAACCTGGTGCAGATAGGTTACAGTGCCAGGCCATGGAGGCAGATAACCTGGTGCAGATAGGTTACAGTACCAGGCCATAGATGCGGATAACCTGGTGCAGATAGGTTACAGTACCAGGCCATAGATGCGGATAACCTGGTGCAGATAGGTTACAGTACCAGGCCATAGATGCGGATAACCTGGTGCAGATAGGTTACAGTACCAGGCCATGCAGGCAGATAACCTGGTGCAGATAGGTTACAGTACCAGGCCATGGAGGCAGATAACCTGGTGCAGATAGGTTACAGTACCAGGCCATGGATGCGGATAACCTGGTGCAGATAGGTTACAGTACCCGGCCATGCAGGCAGATAACCTGGTGCAGATAGGTTACAGTACCAGGCCATAGATGCGGATAACCTGGTGCAGATAGGTTACAGTGCCAGGCCATGGAGGCAGATAACCTGGTGCAGATAGGTTACAGTACCAGGCCATGCAGGCAGATAACCTGGTGCAGATAGGTTACAGTACCAGGCCATAGATGCGGATAACCTGGTGCAGATAGGTTACAGTACCAGGCCATGCAGGCAGATAACCTGGTGCAGATAGGTTACAGTACCAGGCCATAGATGCGGATAACCTGGTGCAGATAGGTTACAGTACCAGAGAAGTGGGTGGTGATGACTTGAGACCCAATCATATCACCTTCTGCTCATGCTGGCTCTGTTCCCTGTTGTCTTTCCTTCTGTGGAGAAAGTTTAATGCTTCACAAAGCCCATATACTAATTAAGTCTTATTTATTTTTTTAAACAAATGTTTAAATGTTAATAACCTCAAGTAAGTTTATAAGTATAAAGCACGTTCAAATGCTTTTTAAAACGTTCAGGAATCCAACCTTTGAGGACCAGACTTGTTGAAAGACCCCATAAATTATTCCAATACCTAATGCAGCCATCCCATAATCTCCAACTGGACACAAAACCTTTTGGTAAAATCAATGTGAAAGTGTTTGTTGGTGACGGCAGCGCATGTGAACGCTGGCAGGCTCAATGCTAACTGCAGATTTAGGGAACAAAAACTAATTTCTATAATTAGCAGCGCCCTTTATGTAAAGTTGCTAAGAATTATATTAGAGTGAGTTGCATAACGAGCATGGAAAAATCCTGGACTAGTAGGTGTCAAGTATAATTAACTTACGAAGGACATATAAGGAGACTAGAATAGTTTTTCATGAAAAGCCCTACCTGTTATATCGACGGATGCATGTTTACAGTTCATCATCCAGACGAGTTCAGCCCAGGATTAATTCCTGTAACCTTCTGAGGTTGCTGTTCTATTTCGCCGGAGGGACACCTTAATTTAACAGCTTAGTCTAAATACTAGTTGCAGTGCTAAAGGTTGGAAACCAGTAACTGTAGACAGTTCCTCCAACAGCAGGGAGACGGGAGTGTGGCAACTGGACACTTGATTCCGGAGTGTGGTCACGCCCCAGTAGGTAGACCACTGCTTTACCTTGGAGATGCACCCAACCAGCACTTCTGCGGTTCCCTGCCACATTAATGAGCTTAATAAATATTTTCATTCATGTGATGCTTTTCTACAAAGTAGTTGGACGGGTTACAACTTTTGTGTGCTTTGTGGGATCCCGACCCATAACCTTTGCATTATCAGCACAGTGTTCTACTTGTTGAGCTGCATTTGTTTCGCACTTAAGTGTTGTTTCTTTGGTTTTTGGAAACATCTGGAACTCCATTGCCGGAACAGTGGAGCTCTTTGAGCAAGGCCAGAAACGCGGATTACTTATCGAAACAAAGCACTAACAAAAGCTCCTGTTCCAAGATCTAAAATAAAGGCCTTGGGTTACACATCTACTGTTCCACGGTTCCAGTTCCTCACGTAAGCATTAGATTCAATTCAATTTATAGTCATATAGCGCCTTTCACAACAGTGAGTCCCCTCAAGGCGCTTTACGTGAATGTGTTGTAAGACATTCCTATATCATTTATGTAGAATAACACAAAAAAGGTGAGAGGAGAGAGAGAGAGGGAAGGAATAAAGAAAGGAAGGAAAGAAAGAAAGGATACAACAGAGGAGAGAGAGAGAGGGAAGGAAGAAAGAAAGAAAGAAAGAAAGGATACAACAGAGGAGAGGAACCACAAATTCCCAAGTAGGGAGAAAAAAAGCCTTTTTGGGTCCGTCTGTTCCCCCCCCCCCGCCGAGAGGCTGTGTAATGGGGATGCTGCGGGGGTCCCTAGCAGGCTACACTGTTTTCTAGGGCCTGCTCTCCATCCTGCGTAAACTGAAGAGCTCCCCGGACCAGGAGGTACGGATACTGCTGCTGGGTCTGGACAACGGGGGCAAGACCACCCTGCTGAAGCAGCTGGCATCTGAGGACGTCAGCCACATAACGCCCACGCAGGTGGGCGGCACATGCCCTGCTGAGGCAGCCTCCAGCGGGGACAGCGTGCACACACACACACACACACACACAAACACACACACATAAAATCACAGGCATGTAATTTAAGGGCGTCCCAGCAGCTGGCCTGTGCTGACATCTGCCGCCCCCGTGCCTGTGGATCACAGCGGCCCCAAGCTGACGGATGCGTGGGAAAGCTGGGCTCCTCTAATGGACCTATGAACCAGCTGAAGGCTCCCGTGGGACCGGGCTCTCCGGCCCACCGCTGCCTAGCCTGAAAACAGCCAGAGGTCCACCTCTCTAATCTCGCTAATCACACAGAGCTGAGGAAGTAGGCCGAGGACATTTGTAGTTAGTTTGTTCGCTAGATCTTTTTTGGCCGCCGCACGAGGGTAGGTGCGATCGACGATATCGGGGCGAAACCGTGCAGTGTGGGGAGTCCTGCAACGGCTGCAGAGGGGCGGCTCTGGCTCCCCCCAGTCTGCAGAAAGCGGTTTAATTTAGAAGCAGTGAGCGAGCTTCATGCTAATCAGGCAGTTTACCAGCAATCAGAATGTCCTCGGAGGTGAGCTGGTATGACCCAGGTATCGGCGGCGATGATTCAGCGCCGTGGCGTGTTTGTGTAAGTGCATGTGCGTGAACGGCGCCGAGGAAGCATGCTCAGCCTTTTCTGGAAGCTTCTCAGTCAGACCTGATGGTGGCCAAACCTAAAACCTAGAACATTCATTTTCCAGATAAACACGAAGTGATAAAAAATGCGAAAGGAAAATTAAAGCAGAGCTGATGTCAACTGTAATATTATATAAGTATGTTCAGGGCGCATGCAACAGCTGCCTTGGCCGAGAACGAGAAGCAGCAGAGACCAGGCCCTTCCGGGCGTTCTAGCTGGACCAGCGGGCCGCGTCGTGTCGGGGGGCCTCACCACCCGGGACCAGGCCCTTCCGGACGTTCTAGCTGGACCGGCGGGCCGCGTCGTGTCGGGGGGCCTCACCACCCGGGACCAGGCCCTTCCGGGCGTTCTAGCTGGACCGGCGGGCCGCGTCGTGTCGGGGGGCCTCACCACCCGGGACCAGGCCCTTCCGGGGGTTCTAGCTGGACCGGCGGGCCGCGTCGTGTCGGGGGGCCTCACCACCCGGGACCAGGCCCTTCCGGACGTTCTAGCTGGACCGGCGGGCCGCGTCGTGTCGGGGGGCCTCACCACCCGGGACCAGGCCCTTCCGGGCGTTCTAGCTGGACCGGCGGGCCGCGTCGTGTCGGGGGGCCTCACCACCCGGGACCAGGCCCTTCCGGGCGTTCTAGCTGGACCGGCGGGCCGCGTCGTGTCGGGGGGCCTCACCACCCGGGACCAGGCCCTTCCGGGCGTTCTAGCTGGACCAGCGGGCCGCGTCGTGTCGGGGGGCCTCACCACCCGGGACCAGGCCCTTCCGGGCGTTCTAGCTGGACCAGCGGGCCGCGTCGTGTCGGGGGGGCCTCACCACCCGGGACCAGGCCCTTCCGGACGTTCTAGCTGGACCAGCGGGCCGCGTCGTGTCGGGGGGCCTCACCACCCGGGACCAGGCCCTTCCGGGCGTTCTAGCTGGACCAGCGGGCCGGGTCGTGTCGGGGGGGCCTCACCCTCGTTTGCCGAGAGCTGTGGCCACGACGGATCGGCTGTTGAACAATTAATGTGGCGGCTTGTCAAAAATAACCTGCCGCAGATGTTTATATATAACTGCCGGGATGAGTCAGCACTCTCCCTTAGAGACTTTCTAGAAGTTTCACAAAGATGGTGAATCAGCCTTATTGTCCTCCACCCCCACCCCCCATTCACCGCTAGCTAATGCTGTTGGGTAACATGTGGCAAAGGCTGTGCCAGTGTTCGGGAATAGACCCCGTCCCCTGTGATGATCCGTCTGGGGGGCCTGACTTCCTGTCGTGGACTTTTTCCAGGGCTTCAACGTCAAGAGCGTGCAGTCTCAGGGCTTCCGGCTCAACGTGTGGGACATCGGTGGCCAGCGGAAGATCAGGCCCTACTGGAGGAACTACTTCGAGAACACCGACGTGCTTGTGAGTCGCGGGTCGGGATTCTGCCTCTAGTTTGGCCAAGGAAGCGTTGGGCTCTGCCGACTGGATCCACCCTAATCACAAACCACTTCAGCGTGCAGCAGCTTCCGGATGTTATGGCCATCTACATATTGTCAGCTGAGTTCCTTAACTACTCTGCCCCCTACTGGCACCCTTACTCAGAGCTCCTGTCCTGTTTTTCAGATCTATGTCATCGACAGCGCAGATCGTAAAAGGTTTGAGGAGACGGGCCAGGTAGCGTTGTGTGTATGTTTGTGCCTGGGTTTGCCCTGTGTATTGCCGATTCGTTGCAGTGAACCACCTGTATGCTTGCGTGTGCTCATATGTCTGGACAGGAGCTGGCTGAGCTGCTGGATGAGGAGAAGCTAAGTGGCGTCCCTGTGCTAATCTTCGCTAACAAGCAGGACCTGCTGACGGCCGCACCTGCCTCTGAAATCGCCGAGGGCCTTAACCTGCACACCATCCGGGATCGTATCTGGCAGATCCAGTCCTGCTCGGCGCTGACTGGCGAGGGCGTCCAGGTGAGCTGCTGCATTCAGGTAACACGCTGGACCCAGTTCTGCCTCCCTGGGAACCAGCTGGACCTTTGTTCAGATCGCTATAGGCAATCCTTGATGACATGATTGCAGATTACATCACCTCCTTAAAGGGCCAGGCTGGTTACCATAATGTTGTTAGGTAAGGTCCCATAAGATGAACCTACACTGAGCAGCAGCTGCTAAATTTCGTACAGAAGGTGTCCTTGAAGGCTCTCTGACCTGGCTAGTGTGTCGCATGGTGTTTCAGGACGGCATGACCTGGGTCTGTAAAAGCATCAACGCGAAGAGGAAGTAGAGTGTCTGGTCCTGTGCCGGGTCAGTGGGCCTGAGGAGGGAAAGACAAGGGGGTCTCCTGGGATCAAAAGGTCCAGAGGGATCACCGATGGAGTCGACCATCCTGCCCACTACAGTGAGCTGATGAAACACACTTGGGAGGGGGCTGCGGGGTACCACCCCCCGACGGTGTGCTGCACGCTAATGTTAACGAAAGTGGACCCAGATTGAATTGAAAATCCATCCACACGCTGATCAAGCGAGAGAATAGGTACCGTGGTCATATTCCTTCATTGGGCCCCCGGGAAGGTTTCCATGCTAACAGCTTTGTAAAAACCAACCCTGTCCTGTGACGTGTATCATCTGTCCTCTGGAAGTCACTCGTATATCGTCAATTCTCCTGGTTTATTAACATCAAAGAGGCGTCACGTCGCCTGAAGCTGCTGTATTCCTGTCTTCTTTTGGGAAATCTGTCACTGATCTCATACCTGAGTAGAGGCCACGCCCAGCTGATGACATCAGACATATTTTTCCCACACGTCATAGATGTGCCAGTCGTCATGGCTTTCATATGCCTGACGTGTGTGTGTGTGTTTGTTTGCATTTGATAAGTGATGTGCTATGAACAGTATGTTCCTGGAGGTTCTTCAATACAGACATTCTTAAGTTTTCTTGTTTCATATCCATCTGCACTGTAAGCCATTAGTGACATTATTCTGTGAAATCTTGAGACGGCCACTAAATGTGACTACTGCGGTATTTCTGTGACTACTGCGGTATCTGGCCGGCCTGTGATTGTTGGAAATGATTACAGACTTTGGTAAATATAATAACAAACTTCATCTGCTTGATGTCATCACTGCTCCTCATTCGCTGATTTTGGTTTCAGACCCATCGAATAGAATCTTTACCTTTAGCATCAACTACATTCCTCACTGTAAATGAGAAATGAAGTAACTGAGCAGTCAGTTGGTTGCCATTGGTGCAAAATGTTTCTAAATCAAAATTAGATTTTGCATCCTTTACGGTATATTTCTTCTGCTCAGATAGGCCCTGTCGTGGTGCATTCTGGGATAACATTCTAAGAGAGCATTCTAGGACAGAATTCTGGGATCAGCAGGGCCAAAAGGCTTTTTCGTACAGGCCTGCCGAACTATGGTGGGTTTCAATTCCTTGCAAGGCTATTTAACCACAGATGAAGGCGGGAAGAAGACAGGTGGCCATTTTGTGCTCGCACTCTGCTCTCTAAAGGAGACACCTATTTTCTCAGGCAAGCTGAAGCCGATCACTGACACAAGCAGCTGCCGTAGTAACTGGTTTAGGCAGCTTAACCAGCTGTTTTCTCGGCTGGAGACCAGGGTGGGGGCACTGGGGGGGTGGGGGTCCTCCTCATTGGGCTGTACCAGGCTGACTGAGGGTCAGTTGAGGGGTCAGCAGCTGCAAGGGTGTTTTGCAGCTGTGACTGTGTGGATGTCTATGTGTGTATATCTATATTTGTGTGTATGTCTATGTATGTATCTATGTCTATGTGTAGGTCTATGTGTGCGTGTATTTCTATGTGTGCAGTGTGCATGACTGACCTCATGTTGGCTTTACAGACCAGTGACTCCCTCTGACAGCTTCGCAGTTCTGTATGCTCAGATATGAAGCTCCTAATGGCTGGCTTGCTTTGTTTTTTTTTTTGTAGAGCCATTCTTGTGTGAATTTCTTGTGCATAATTACAGCAGCCCACTTTCTCGTTCTCCTCCGCACCCCTCTCCTCAGGCTGCGCCTGTACAGCGCTCTTAATATCGCAGATATCGCCTAATTTCTTTGCTGCCGTCATCCCATGGACCGAACTGATCTGGCTGCCCGCAGACCATCGATAGTGAAAATACTTGGTTATTGTCAATCTTGTCGATCTTTGCTCCGAACATCTAGGACTGCAGGTGTAATTGGATGTATTTTAGTCGGCCTATAATGGGTTAGAACAACACAGGAATCTCCCTAAAGGAGATATCGAACAGCGGTGACGTGCTCGCCACCTGTCTCCATCTGCTTACCGCCCTGCTTATATTTCACACGCACACAGTGCATCAGGTTTACATGTCATTCTTCCCTTAGGGGATATTTGGTCCAAATCTCCGTAAATGTTCAGTTTATTGGGGAGTGTGATGTGGATTAATGGGGCTGTAATGAGGAGCCAGGAAAACACATTGAGGGGGTGGGCTTTCACTACCCAGCGTGCGCGGTGGGCGTGGGTCTGGGGTGGTCCCTGAAGGGTGGTCTATTTTGGTGTTCCGGGGAGGAGGGGGTTGTTGTTGAAGTGGCCCCGCATTCCAGTCTTAAATGGGGCCATGCTGGTTTTGTGACACCATCCAGCCCGCTGTAGTCATGGCAACCTGCGCAGTGCGCCCTGTTCGACATGGCGCCTCGCAGCAGCAGAACTTTGATCCGTCTCGTCTGTCCTCGTTGCTCTCCTTTCATCCAATGCCTGTAAAGCAAACCCCCCCCCCCTCCAAATCAGGTGTAATTAGCGGCAGGGGCCTTACGGTACGCATGCACACACGTCGGGCACCACTTTGATGTCGGCATGTTTGTTTGTGAATGTTAATGTGCCTCCATGCTCTTATCTAGCTCGCCCGGAGGGGATTTGGGTGGGGGGGCCCGGCTGCTTTTCAGACGGTGGGAGAAGAACATGATTTCCCAGCATTGCCTGTTTCATATGATACTACAGTGAAAAGGACGAGGGGGCCAAGGGAGTCTGTGGACAATGCTAACATGGCCCGCTAGCTCGCTTACTTGCTAACCTGCTAACTCGCTAACCCACTTAATCGCTAGCTCGTTAATTTCCTAACTCGATAGCCTGACAACCAGCCGGCTTATGCTGCCGGTTCAGAAGGTCCCCCCCCCCCACGAATGAGGATGAAGGAGAAGTGACTCGGGCCAGTCCAGCCTCCCTGCAGCTGGTCGTCCGTCCATCTGTCTGCCAGACATCTTCACAGCACCCGTCTGGCATTTCGGGGGTGTCACCAGGTCTACTGAGATGCCCTCGCTGTGATGGCAGCATAGGTCTGCTTGCGGAGACGAAGGCTTTCACCTGGAACTTGTTCCTAATGCAGCCAATGGCAGCACCAGGTCAGGAAACGTGAGGGACAGCAGGGCCCGCCTCTCACGGCAAGAAGGCCTTGCTGAGGAGCAACCCAGCAGTCCAGATGGCTGCCACGCCTGGTACACCACTGTGGAGGCACTGACATTTGGTAGATTAGGACTCCAGACTTGGGGCCAGTCTTACCGGAATACTTGGTGAATCTGAATCTAGTTAGTCTTCCCTGGTTTGCCCATCGGGCTCAGATCCAGGTGCAGGTGACTCCCGTTTTCCCCACACAGGACCAGGAGGCCCCGAGCAGCCAATTCGCCTGCCCCTTCCAGATCCAGGAATGTCTCTGTTGCACCAACACGTTCCCATAGTTACACCTTAACTTCCAGATGTGGAAATAAACGAAGACTCACCCTCGCGTGCAAAGTATGGACGTATAAAAATATGTAATCAGACTGGTCCGTTAAGCCCTTGGGCTCCGTTTCAGCAGAGAACCTGGGTATGTTGCAGTCTGAAGTGTCTCTGAGACAGAGGAGATGAGTGCCAGGATCTGCTTGCGTGACAGTGTGAAGAAGATGCTGTCCAACTCGCTTAGTCATTAGACAGATGTAAGGCCAAATACCTAAAACAGTGCTTTCCAATACAATGGAGATTTTACCCATTAATTAAAACTTCTCAATTTACAATTAATTATATTGTTTGCCTGCTGTATTAATGGTTGCTTTCCATCTCGAAGCAGATTATCTGTAGTCAAGTTCCTGCAGGTATAACAGTATTTTTCCATTTTACGTCACTGATTTGCTCAGTAGATACCAGTTCCTAATAACTCAGTGTACGGTTTTTCACTACAGGTGCAAGTTCGCTTTAAGGTCCGGTTCTTTAAGCAAATGTCCAGTCGTTGGCCCTTTTGAGCTGTGACCTGTGAAGACCCTCACCGGTCCCCCGGATCAGCGCGTGGAGCAGAGGCCACGGACCTGTGTGCCGTGATCAGAAGCTCCATGGCGTGTCACAGCTGCCCAGCTGCCCATCGTGCCGGAGCGAAGTCCCATCTGCTGGGCCTGAAAGACTGATGTCATTTCCTGTGCCTGAGAGGCTCCTGGGCTTCCAGCTCTGCGTCCGAGTGCCTTTCAGCACAGCGACACCTAGCACAGCCCCGGATTTCAGCACGGGGGGGAGGGGGGTGGGGTGGCTATTGTGACCCGCCGGTAAATGGGAGGAGGGGTTGGCTGCTGGCTGAGGAAAAGCGGATTTTCACAGGCAGGCTCCATATCGGTGCCGTCAGTGCAACTGTACAGCACCAATATGGCTGCTTGTAGACACACCGCTCATGCTTGGGGATAGGGTTAGGGTTACGGTTAACGTTATATAACCAAGCCGGCCCTCATTACTCTGTAAAGCTGCTCAGACTGCTCGCCACTCCGGTCACCTTAATCGACGAAGGACATTCCTGCGACGGAGTGCATTTGGCGGGCAGTGACAGGGAGAACATTCAGGCTCAAAGAGCTGTTATTCATGGACAGAAAAGAAGCACGGCGTCTCAATCAAAGGCGTGATTTAAGGAGAGACAATCTTAAAGGGAAAAGACAAGGTCACGTCTAATCAATACTTCACTGCTGGGTACCAGTTTGGAGCAGAATACAGAAAGGCTCCTTCAGAAGAGACAGAGGGTCCTGCTTTGGTATTGGTCCTGCCGGAACCACAGTGGAGATTCACGCTTCACATTCCAGTCAGCTCCATGTAAAATGTTACCCTCACTTACATATTCAATATTTCTAACATTCCTGTGTTCTTCTAATCCAGAGACCGACTATAACACATTATATTACACATGTAGCCCTGGATGTTGGAGACGGCCATTAAGAATGCCGGAGCACTTTCACTATCGATGGTTTGCGGCCAGCATCCCGGGGGAGGTCACTGGGAGCCGCTGGTACCGGGGAGCACGTCAATACAATGTGGCAGCAGCATATTAATGCAGCTAAAAAGGTTCTAGAAGGATCTGACACCACAGGACCTGGTTGACTTTTCTGGGAGGGGCCTCAGTGTAAGCCTCTCTCACCGGCTACTATGCCTGCCAGTCACACTGGCACACCCCCACCCCCACCCCACCGTGTTAGTCATTGCTGATAAAAACACATGGCAGTGAGGGGGGGGGTGGGCAAAGGGGGGTGCGGTTTTTCACCAAGCCAGACACAAAGCCCCCCCGCACACACCCAGTCCTAGTAGCCCAAGGGCAGGAGGTGTGAGGGCCTCTCCCCAATTCGCCCTCCCCCCACACCGGCCCCAGCGTGCACTGGTGATGGACACGCCCCTGGAACTCAAAGGCCTCAGGGGAGTGAAGTGCTTTGATCCTAATACCCACTGTCGTGACACGCTCTCCTCCACACCTCACTCTCCTCTTCTCTCTGCTCTCCTCCACGCCTCACTCTCCTCTTCTCTATGCTCTCCTCCCTGCCTCACTCTCCTCTTCTCCCTGCTCTCCTCCCCGCCTCACTCTCCTCTTCTTCTTGCTCTCCTCCCCGCCTCACTCTCCTCCCGCCATGCTCTCTTTTCCTTTCCACTCCCCTCCCCAGCTCTCTCTCCTCTCTACTCCCCTCCGCTCCACTCCCCACCTCGCTCTCCTCTCCTCCCCACTGCACTCCAGGATCCCAGTTACATCTTATACTGATGGTTCCTCCTGCTGGGATGCAAACCAGTAACTATCTGGGAATTTTCAGAGCATATTTCACCGCCCCCATGGCCATGGTCAAATGCGAGACCACGCCTGCACTGTTACGCTGCTCACTGTGTACCGCTTCCTGTTTGGTGCGCCCGCATGCGCTGGGCTGCATTTGTCAGGGGTGGGGCATAGGGGGCTGCCAGCTGCACGTTGTCGTGGCTCAGAGCAGGATGAAGGTGCTTTACTCCCGCCCCTCTCTTGCTTCTTTTGGGAATCCGGCAGCTGTTTTGCAGCTGCTGTTTGTGGCCCCAGGGAGGACTGTTTCCCCCCCCACACACACACGCATCCACCTCCACACACCACACTTCTGTTTGAAGAGTTTCTGGGCTAATCAAAGACACCCCCAGAACACTGCAATGCGTCGGAATAGCAAACAGGGCCACGCCTGTCAGTCTTGTGCTCTGGGGGCCGCGTGGAGGCCAAGGAGGTGCCAGGGAGAGACGCGAGCAGGCTGTGAGGGGGCCAGGTCCAGCGGGGGCCAGGTCCAGCGGGGGCCAGGTCCAGCGGGGGCCAGCCTCACTGTCCCGGCTCTCCTGACCAAGGGACAGTGTCTCTGTACGCCTAATGAATTCTGTTCCTGCTTTTTCTGCATGATGGTGAAAGACTCTGCAGTGGTTGTCTGGATCGATGGGGAACGCTCAGACCATAGCTCTGGTCTCTGGGCTCATACTGGGAGCACTGATGGAGCTGGTTCTGATGGATCGCCTGAGCCTGGGCTGGCTGCTGTCACAGGAATGGACCAACCACACAAAACCCCCCCACCCCCACTGCAGAAAACCGGCACTCTGGTTTCCAATCTGAAAGTTTTGGGACGTTCCCCAGGTTCCCCCCAGGGTGAAAAAATAAGAAAGGGGACCGGGGGTGGAGCGGGGGTGGGAAGCAGCCACTTTGAAGGTTAGATGGCCTGGAAAGCTGTGTCAGGCAGGTGGGGACACGCCTTTGTAAAGCAGAGTCATATTCTGGAGGGGGGGTAGGGCAAAGAACAGCCTACAAGCGTAGTACTGACACCCGGCTAATGTGTAACCTCATCATTGCATCATTCCCATCACACATGAGCAAATAACCGATTTGCGTAAGACCTTTGGTGTTTCTGCTCCTCGGTCTGGCCTCTTGGTCGCACGCTGGCACTAGAGGGAGCTTCACTGCAGTTTGTGCCGCTGGGAGATGAATGAGATCGGCGTGAGGAAAAAAGAAAATGTACGACCGACGACTTGGATGGGTGCTGTGGCCCGGCTGCTCCCGCCCCCCCCCCCCCGCGCTGCCCAGCCGCTCCTGCTTCCTCACAACACTGCCGCTTGACCTTTCACTTCCTGTTTATTCAGGCGGGGGCAGCTCTGTCCGAATGGGTGGTAAAAATGGGGGGGGGGGTGTAGCCGGTTACAGGGGGCCTGTGGCTCGGTGAAGAATAACTCCTGTTGTGAGTCACAGGTGTCCCTGTCATTTCACTGAACGGGGGGGTTACTGGGAGGCAGGAGGAAATCAAATTACATCAGGCCTCACCTGCTGGCAATCTGGGTCACAGGGTTCCCAGCGTCTCCGCTGACTCACGGGGGGGGGGGGTGAGACCGGGGCTGTCATTCGAAGACACGCCTTCAGTATCAGGCCAAGGGAGGCGGAGGAGGACATGGGGGAGGAGGCGGTGGGTGGGGCAGCGGTGTTACCCCAGAGCAGCAGACAGGCAACAAAAAAAGAGAAATGGGAACATGAGTGCTAGAGCCGGAATTGTGCTCCCCCCACCCGCCCCACAGCCTGCTCCCCGTGACCCCCCCCCATCCCGGCAGGCCTGCATTGGAAGCCGCAGTACAGGCATAAGAAATAAACGGCAAGGTTTCAAATTCAGCCTGCAATTACGCCTAAATGAGTCATAAAGAAAAGCAGCTTTAAATATTGATGAGGACTCCGATGCCCTTCCTCACCCCCACCCGCCCCATAACCCTCACAGTCCAGGAGTCCCGTTACAGCCCCCACGCTGCACATTCATCTCAGACCCTCCTAAGCACCAACCCCCCCGCAACCTCCCACACAATGAAAAGGAAATTCTGCTCCAGAAATGTAAAGCTATTTTTTTTTTAAAACAGAATAATAAAATGAACGCCTTTGTGTTCACCCTCACCAACCTGACACACCTCAGACACCCTTTGATGAATATATAATGGCGAGGGCGCGGATTAATTCTCTTTGATCAATCAGAGAAATACCAAATACATTTGGGATTACAGTGTTTAAAATCACCTTGCGCGTCTATGCGAATGACAGAAACTGCATCATTTTTGTATCATTTTATTTTTATATATTTTTTATATGTACATGTTGTATATATACATGTGTGTTAGCTTTTATATGTATTACTGTAAACAGAAGCACACCCCCAGACTCCCCCCAACATGGAGCCGCGCTCCTCCTGTAATTTGATTGACGTCTGAAAGGGGGTGCTGTGCTGGAGCTAATTTTAGGGGCAGGAACTGACACAGGCATATAACTGAAAATGTTCCACCCCCCCTCCCCCGGGTCACAGCAACTGCTTACTGGAGGTGAATCTCCCCCTCCTTCGCAACTGAGATTTTTTTTTTTTTTTTTGCTGCAGCAAGAACAATTTCACGGTCCCAGAGAGAGGACCTTATGAAATATGACCATACTGGAGGAACTTCACACTGGAGGAGGAACTGAGCTGGAGGGACTCCAGCGAGCCGAGGTTGGACGGCCTGTGTTTTGCAATCCGTCCCTCCTCCAGCGCCAGAAATCAGCTCAGGAGGTTCAGTCCAGCTGCAGGGGGAAGAAGCCCACAGAAACATGCACACACACAGCGCGCGCGCACAGCGCGTACACACAGCGCGCGCGCACATTTAACAGCAGAAGTGCCGCAAAGAAACACGTGGAAAGCTGCTGGCAAGCTGCCCCGGTCGGTCGCACAGAACCAGAACATGTCCCACCCCACCCCGGCGGAGTCCTGACACCCGCCTTGAATAAAGCATGAGCCCCCGCAGTCCGGTCCGGTCTGCTGTACGCTGCCCACATACACCCCGGTAACTGACATTATTATTATAAAGTGCGAGTTAAATCCAACAATAAAAGATTAAAATAAATTAAAATTAAATAAGATCTCCCTTAGAGACGCCTAACAGGGTGCCTGCAATCCTGTATAAAAATGAAACGACGACGTCCAGAAGCGAGAGCGAGGGGAGTGCCTGGATGGAACCCGTTTGCTCAGTCACTGAATAAAGGAATATTCACAGAGAAATGAACGTGATACGCTCCGATCCCAAGTGAAACAACCAGACGGGTTTAAGCTGAGGGTACCTCATGTGGAAAAGGCGTAAGAGAGGCGTAACGTGACCATGAACAGGAGATGAGGTCCAGCCCACCTTAGTAAGACCAAGACAATAAAGGAAAATTACTCATTTTCCAAAATTTTCAGAAAGGGTGTCTGGAGCTACAGGAAAACATTGTGACAGTAGCTAGACGTGCATGATCCATACTTTGCTGGAAATGAGGCTGGGCCTCTCGCCTGAGGTGAGTAATTCAGAAGATGGGTGAGTACAAGCAAGCTGAACACTAGCCTGCTGGTTAGCTAAAGAGCCGCACGACAGACTACATCTCTAACTGAACCTGGCCTGCTGGCCGTAGCAGAAATTCTCATGTTTTACCCCCTGTTTTTACTGTAAAGGGCTTCTCTGACTTTTCTGCTGATGACCTTGCCGATTACATGGGAACAGCTCCGATGATGGCACACCAGTCTGTTCTCATCCTAAAAAAATATTTATTCCATTACAAAATGTATTCCTAGTGGCACCCTGGAGACATCCCCACGATGGGAACCCCCCCCTTCCAGACAGCAGTGAGAAAAGCCACTGATCGCTGGCACGAACCCAGTCGAAGCAGCGGGCCGGATGTTTCCAGAACACCGGCGGCCGGCCACTCCAGCTGTGTGGCGTGCGTGCAAAATTCTGTCAGCGCTGTGGCCTGTGTGGATTTAAGGTGTAAGTCTGGATGTGGGACGAGAGAGCAGTGGACACAAAACAAACAGCAGAGGCTGTGGCCTGTCCTGACAGGGCGTTTCCGGATGCCAGCCTTGTCAGGTGGTGACAAAGGCTTAGAGAAACAACGCAAATCCAGCTGTAGCATTTAGCACAGGGCTGCTAAAGCGCTCGGACGTTTTTGCCCGGACTGTCCTTCCGTCCGGCTCAAACTGCTTTGTTTTCATCGGTAAACGTTCAAGCACAGCGGCGCGTCCAACCCTGAACCGGCCTGCCAGCTACACACGCAATTAGGGGCAGGCAGCGAGAGCCCCATGCACGACCTCCCGGTAGCACTCACAATCGCCGTCCAGTGCAGTCTGCAACATGAGACGAAACTCAGGGTGAAAAACATTCTCCTGGCAAGACAAAAGGGACAGGAAGGAGAAGCTACTGCATCGCATGCCGGTGACACCCCCGCAGGAATCAGGCCTGCTCAGAATAAAAAGGTAAATATCTGTGACATTTTGCTTTCATTTATTTGAAACCACAATTTATTTGGAACTTTTTTCCAAATCACATATGCTTTTTTTTTTGTTTCACAAAATATTTACAAAAAGATCTTGTATACATTTTTGTCAGTCAACTTTTTAATTGCTCTTTCTGAAGCATATTGACCATTTTTTTATACAGGTTGAGCAGTCCAGTCCATTTTTTTTTATATAAAAGTCATGAAAAAACTTCACCCACTCCAACACCCAGCCCCCCTCCCTCCCTTGCACACACTCTCGCCACACTGCAAGAATCGCGAGTGCCTTTCCCAACATGCTTACAGCTACAAACAGGAAGTCATGAAGTCATGTGCTTGGTGCAGGAAGTGACATCAATCTGCAGGAAGTATAATAACAGCATCCATCTCAGATGCTGAAGCGCTTTCCCTCCCCCTCCCGTCTGTGTAGTCCATGAATGAGCTTCTTTGCATTCAGCACGAGCCGCTCACACACCATCTAAGTCTTTTGTGTAGAGTCTTTGTGAGTAATTTGAGGCTGTAACGAGTTTTCAGTCCACTTTGTTGGGAGTCCCTTCAAGGTTAACTTTATAAAATATGACGGGAAAAAAAGCTTTTTCTTTCCTTATCAGAGTTAAACTTAAAAAAAAATAAATAAATAAAATGATTGAAGGAGTGGGTGGAGGGTGGGGGGTCCTGGGCTTGCAGACCACTAAGGGGTGGGGGTTACGGGATGGGATCAAAGCCTCACTCTGCCAGGTGGCTTTAACAGGACACTGACTGACATAGGCGACCCCCAACCCTGGGCTGAAGCCCGCTACCCTGTCACCCTTCCAGCGAGGACTCGGGAGGACATGATGAAGGCGGCCATCTTGAATAGGTTAGCACGGTGATGATAATAATTATGAGAACCCTTATATATAAACTAACAATAATTATAATAATTATCATAATAATAATAATGGCTTAAGCCAGACTGTAAACAAACACAATATTATTCTGGAATAAGATCTGCTAAACTGTCAAGAAAGCGGCTTAATTTAAAGAAACAGCAGACCGTTGTTGGGTGATGCCAGACTGAAAGGAGAGACGAGGCTTCTTGATTTAGTAAAGGAGAAAAAAACCTAAATGGGAATCACTTCTCACACACACACACACATACACACACACACACACACACACACAGGGGCACAACACTCTGTCGGAGTGGGGGGGCGGGTTGGGAATGTGTGTGTGTGTGTGTGTGCTCATGTGCCCTTTAGATGTTTCACGGAATGCAAAAAAAAAACAAACCCTCAGAGAGGAACTCCAGTGGGCATCCTGTGCAGGCCGGCGGCGGAAGGGTTAACTGGTGACGTAGTGCTTGGTGGAGGACTGGCCGTAGAGACCATAGAAGTCAGGGTGCCGGTGGCTCTGCGAGGCGTCCAGCCACTCCCGTACGGACAGGCCCTGCAGGGACTGCGGCATGGAGGCTGCAGCGGGCAGTGGGTGCGGATACTCCTGCGAGCTCACCGTCCAGGGGAAGGACCCCGAGCGCGGGTACGCCGTGTGCCCACGGTGGCTCGACACCGAGGGCACAGCGGAGCAGTAGCAGTTGTCCACCGTGCACATGAGGATCTTGCGCCCGCTGCCATACTGCCCCCCCCAGGGTAGTGCGAGGGCGCGAAGACAGAGCCCGAGTGATGCACCGGCTGTGGGGCGGTGCCCCCGCTGGCCCCACCCCCACCACTCCCACCACCAGCCCCGCCCCCAAGGCCCACCATGTGCTGGGCAGAACTGCAGGGCACCATGGGTTGTGAGGACTGGCCCTCCCCCGAGCCGGCCGTGCCCTGGCCCAGGTACGGCTGCTTGGCTGCGGTGCCGGACGGCGGCTCCAGGAAGCCGGGGGCGGAGCCATCAGGGAAGGCAGCCGTGTGCTTGCGCTTCTCGGCCCCGAGACTGTTCAGGTTGCAGGAGTATGCTGGGATGATCTGCAGGAAACTGGCCGGGGCACTGAATGGAACTGGGAAGGTGGTGGGGGAGGGGTGAGAGAGAGAGAGAGAGAGGGAGGGAGGAGGGAGGAGGGCACGACTGTCACGAGGAGAAACCAGCTGAAACTTGCCGCGCGTCAGCGCCGACTGTGCAGGACGGTCTCCAAAGCAGCAGCGCAGCGCCGCGAGCCTCCACCACTGCTGACATCGATCGGTGACATCATCACCTTACCTTCAAGCATTTTGCGCAAGTTCTTCTCCTTCTTGGAGATCTCAGAGAGGAAGATTTTGGAGTTGAGGTGGCCCACTTTGTGAGGAGGTAGAGCACTTCCGACGCTAGTCTGAGTCCTGCAAGGCAGAGCCGGTATCCCAGTCACACCTCAGACACACAAAGCGCACACGCAGATGAGGCCACCAGGGGGCGTGGTGTTTAAGGACAATGACTCAACACCAAAGGTTGGGTTGGACCCTGAATAAGGTTCATTTATTTCTTTATCATGCCATTAAAATATGCAGCAGTACGAACTGGTAACACTTGAATGTACAGATTGTGAAATAAGGCCGTTTATGAGTGTGGTGGCAGCTTTGTGGCTCTGTGGGTGGTGCCGATGCCCGAGTCGTCCACGATGGGGGGTTCAGGTCCCAGCCCTGGCCCGGGAGTCTGCTGTTTGCACATTTTCCTCGTGTCGTGTGAGTGTGCGAGCCCTGCGATGCACAGGAGCTCCATCCAGGGTGAAGCAGTCTGAGACCAGCTCCCGACCCCTTGTGACCCTGACAGGGATATACAGCTGGAAGATGGCTTGGTCGGGGGGGGGCTGTTATCTCACAGTGTGTTTTACTTCCCCGGGCCCTTCATCGTGAGGCGGTCCTCGCACCCCAGCCGCGTCGCATGGCCGGCTTTGCTTTGTTTCTCCTGCATGCCTTATCTCTCTCGCTTACGCCAAAATGGCTCCCTTCTGTTTCCGTTCCTCCCTGCGGTCCTTGTCACACCCATCTCTCCCCTCGCCTGTACCCCCCCCCCCCCCCATCACGAGGCGCCCTTCGCCGTCACGCCCGCACTTCGTGTCATGCTGTTTATTGTCGTTAATTCCTAATCTGGAACGAGTTCTTTTAGTCATATAAAGATCGACTGTTAATGAGAGAATGGCTTACCTGTCCATTAATATTTTCACAGATTTTGTGTTCTGCGGAAAAACACAAAAACAAGAAAAAAATGTTAGTTTTGCCAGCGGCAGGAAACTGCCATCTTTGTTTGTCCTGAGGTATCCAAGATGTCAAGATGCCTGGACTTTGTCAAGGAAGTTTGAAAAACATTTTTGCTTTTGCGGGGGGGGGGGGGGGGGGTGGGGGGTGGGGGGTGTGCTTTAGCTAATCACAGCAGTGTTTGTGGCAGCTGGGGAAGTATCTCACTCTGGATAGACGTGCAGGGAGCCGAGCACAAAACCCTCCACAACCGGTTTCTTCTGGCTACTGATGAAACCACCAGCAACAAACAGTGCAAACTGTAGCTTCCACAAAAGTGGGGGTGGGGGTGGCCACTTTAAGTCTGATTTACTGTAAGGTTGAAGAACTGCCCCCGATTTGTTGAGGGAAGCACTTTTGTACCAGCATGGTTTACGGGAAGAGCTGGCTTAACAGGCCGGGATTCGGCGCGTGATGGAAGCCGTGGGCCGCGTGCGCAGGCTGGCCGGCGGTGGCACCTTCATGAAGTTGATGTCCTCCGCCTTGTCGAAGACCATCTGCACGGAGCTCAGCAGCTTCTTGGCCTCCTGGCGTCTCTCGTTCAGCTGCAGGGCCTGGGCTGAGTTCTCCTGGCAGAAGCGGGCCCGGGCCCTGTCCAGGGCCTCCAGAGTCTTGCCCAGATCGTCCTCCAGGAGCTGGTGCATCTTCTGGTACTGCATCCTTACCTCCTCCTGCAGCTGCTGCACCTTGTCCTGCAGACGGTGGTGAGCAAGGGGGGGGGGGGAGGGGGACAGGGGATGAGCCATTTCTAGGAAATCCTTCCTGACTCACAGCACCCGAGTCACACCTCCCTGCACAGCAGTGTGAAGTCAGAGTCGGCAAATGCGTGCAATGCGCAGGAGCGGCACCTATGCAGCTGAGAGGGATCTGACACTTTTATCCAAAGCGGTATTCAGTGGAAAAACAGTAATAATTTATGTGGACTCTCTGGGCTTCAAACCCACAACCAACTAACAGTGCTCTACTTATTTTCCATTTGTATACTGTGATGCTTCTTTTCCCATATCCCATCTCAAAGTCATTTTTTCATGGGCATAGCGCATTTGTCTGGGCCTTGCTCAAGACCCCCACTGTGATGTGGCCATACTGACAAACATGGGATTCAAACTGGCAACCTTCTGACTACAGATACAGCAGTCTAACCCACTGAGCCACACAACACCCTCACTTAGTTAGGATAAGGTGTAGGACACTGAAAATGGTGCAGAGGCAGTCCTGGTGCGGTCAAGAGGGTGGTGCAGTACAGGTAAGGGGGGGTCTTACCTCCACCAGACACTTGTCTGACTCTAACTTGTAGAGCTGCTCTTCGATGTCCTGCACTCGCTCTTCAATGCTGTCCTGCTGTTTCATGAGCATTTGCTGGGGGAGAAAAGGGGGGGCCATTGTGAGCCATTACAGTGCATTCAGAAGGTTTCCAACCTCTGATCTCACCAGTAAAATACCCAGAAGGGTCTGCTGTTGTACCTTTAATTAAACAGATCTGAATTCAAACGGCAAATGTTCGGCTGAATGCTGCAGGCTAGAGAAAAATGGACTCGCTTCCATTTCACGGCTAAGAATGGGAATGCAAAATGTCATGTGACCTTGCTGAGATGCATGTAAAAATGCAATTGTTTGGTTGAAGATATTGTTGCAACTAAACCTAAAATGGACTCAAGCTAAACTTGCGGATTCAGTTAGACACACAGAATCAGTCTATTGATATAATGCACAGGAATCAGAGGTCTTTATGTCCCCTCTGTGAAGTCAGAAAATATGAAATAATCAATCCTTCAGTTCCGTTACACCGGACAAAACGGACAGGCTCATCCTTCAGTTCCGTTACACCGGACAAAACGGACAGGCTCATCCTTCAGTTCCGTTACACCGGACAAAACGGACAGGCTCATCCTTCAGTTCCGTTACACCGGACAAAACGGACAGGCTCATCCTTCAGTTCCGTTACACCGGACAAAACGGACAGGCTCATCCTTCAGTTCCGTTACACCGGACAAAACGGACAGGCTCATCCTTCAGTTCCGTTACACCGGACAAAACGGACAGGCTCATCCTTCAGTTTTGTTACACCAGACAAAACGGACAGGCTCATCCTTCAGTTCCATTACACCACACTAAATGGGCAGAATGACCTGCACTTACAAAGATCGGTGACCCGGGAGCACAGGAAAAAGTATCATTTACAGTAGCTCTTCCAGAATGGGTATTTATACTGGTACAACAGTGCTAAAGCATAGCACCCCCCAACAAAAGGCATGGGTGGGACACAGACTTATACTGCTCACAGAACACTGAACGGAGAGGCTAATTCTGCTGGAGTGTGAGCTGTTCGAGTTACACAGATCAGGCCTCAAGCATGACGAATCGTAACGGGAAGCATCTCTTAAAATAACTGCAGTATTTATATTAACAACTTAAATGCAAAATGTGGGCGGGTGAACCCAGTTCTGCCTCATCCACCTGAAAAAAGAAATTAAAAAAACCCCATGCTTTCCCGAACGAATATCGTTCAGCCAGGGGCCATGGGTGATCTCTCTCCCTGTCCGGCAGGTCACATGACCTCACATGAAGGAGGAGTGTGACTAAGCGGCTGGGGGCTGTTCCTGGCTGGCGGCGACCGGTGGAACTGCACCAAACAGAGGCCGGGAAAAGCCAGAAAAGCAAGTGGACGAGGAGGTCCGCCCAGAGACTCACCGGGGGGGGGGGGGGGGGGGTACATGACTAATTAAAGATGCCAGAAACATCTCACCAATATAGCCAAGTACCCAACTTACGCCTCATGACCAAAAAAGGTAAAATTGTTAAATTAAAAATAAAAGGAAATGAGAGGGTGATTTGCAGCGGCCCGGCCCGCTAGCTTGCTGATAAGTGAGGTCCTGGGTCTCACATACATCGCTGCCATTGAAAGACGACTATCCTCAGACCGGTTTGAATCCTCTCCATTCAGCCCCGACTCCGGAGACAAAGAGGGTAACACGAGTCATAATTACTGCTCAAAATCTGACGAGTAACCAGGGAGCGAGTCGATTTACTCTCGCATAAAAGTCACGTGTGAAAAGCAGACGCTGTGTGAGTGTGTGCTGAGTGTGTGTGTGTGCTGAGTGCGTGTGTGTGCTGAGTGTGTGTGTGTGCTGAGTGTGTGTGTGTGCGTGTGTGTACCGAGTGTGCGTGTGTGCTGCGTGTGTGTGTGTGCGTGTGTGTACCGAGTGTGTGCGTGTGTGTGTGTGCTGAGTGATTCGCTGCTATGACAACAAAGGGCCTCACGTGAAGAACAGAGAAAGTCACACAAAGTTTGAGTTTAATTAACTCATTTTCACTCAGCATTAAGGACAACAGTTAAAGAAAGAAAGAAAACTAAATGCATCTGTACAGCAACAAAAGAAAAATAGATTTTTCTTTTTTCTTCCACCTGTCAGTCTATGATCCGGGAAATAAGCCCCCTCTCAGGGAGGGGGTGAGATCGAGCAGGAGCTGGGAAGGAGCTGAAGGGCAAGAAAAGCCCCCCCCCCCCCCCCCCCCCCGGCTGACACATACAGCCATCGTTGATTGGCCCAGGAGGGAGGGAAAGAGAGAGAGAGAGGAATCCGCTGAATTCCCATTCCCTGTGGTCCCCCCCTCCTTTCTCCTGTGTCTCTTCCCTTTTGTTTGTTCCCGCTTTAGTGTCAGTGACAGATTGCCTGCTGCCCCCCCCCCCCGGATGCGTGAAGGTTCGGCTGTGGGGCGACGGCATTTTGTAGGCCATGAGGGAAGCCACATTCCTGAGGCCCTGGGCGACCGGTCTGAGGCTGGGGGGGCGGGGCCAATGAGGCCCAAGGGGGGCGGGGCAAGGGGCAGAGTCAGACGCGAGTCAGAGTCTGTCTGCATGGCAGCTGTGGATCGACACGCTGGGGAGGGAGCTGGAGCAGGCAGGTCTAGGCTGACCGACTAAAAAGAAAAATTAATAACAACAATAATAATAATCAAGCCAGAAACAACAGGCGTCCAGCACCCCTAGTTAGAAGCCTTGCAGCACTCACAAAACAATGAGAGAATTACAATGATTAAAAACAAAAGCGATTCCCAATTCAATGCAGAGCAGAAGACGCAGACTCGTAAATAATCAGGCTGTTATCGAGATGAAATGCTGTGGCTTCACTGGATGTTCATCAGGACCAGTCACCTCAAACAGGACGAACACGCACACACGCGTGCACACACACACACACACACACACACACACACAGAGGAAAAATACACACAACCGAGGGACAGACACATGATTAGAGAGACACAGAAACACAATGTTAGACAAACACACCCACAGATAAACATAGACATGCTTGACACAGGGAAGGATCCATTAGCCATGAAGTAAACAATCCTGGCCAGTCTGAACGGTTCTATCACTCCTATGAAGGTGCTTGGGGGGGTGGGGTGGGACGGGACGGGGGGGCCTTATTGATGTGTGGCCTGGAGACGGTCGATGCATCTCCCCCACACGTGGCCGGGTGCTGTGGTCCATTAGCTGGGCCCCGGGCCCACAGCACTGTGATCGGAGCTGCATCAGCCAATGGTTTGCTTTCATTACCGTCCATCAGGTGGCGCTGTGTGCGTCTGCCGCGGCGTCCGCTCACATCCTCCAGAATTCTTAACCTCCTGTTAAATATTCAGCTGTAAAACGTTCATATACGTGCCAACTGAGGAAGGTGATATTTTTATAACAACAACAACAACAACACGGTTTCACTGTATATGAGTTCACCCCCATGCCCACACCGGGCAGAGCAAGGGGGAGGGACCTCATCAGCTATTAAGGAGTCGGAGGAGAGGCATACAAGAAGCTGATCGGGCAGCAGGAGAGCAAAGAGTCGGCGTCAATACGACGGCGAGACCCTCGGCTAGAGTGTAGCTGGAAAACGAGCCTGAGAATCTCAGGGAAATGTGTGTCCAAGTCACCAGAGAGACAGGAAACATGAGACACCCACCCCCCACCCCCCACGCTATGCTGCGTCGCCATGGCAGCCCTCACTGGTGATCTGCAACCCAGGATAAAGCGAGCGAGCCTCCAGAAAAGTGGCCCGGCAGCGGAACCCGACGAGGTCAGGGTGGAGCGTCCCTGTGCCGGACGCCATTGGAACGTAGGAGTGTGTTTTGACAGACGCGGGACGAGAATTGCTCTGGACCTCCCGTGGTCGCCAAGGTTACCAGCACAAACCAAACATGCCGAGGGTTCGTTTGCCGAAAAAGGCCCCGGAGCGGAGGGGGATGCAGGACGTGGGGGGTGAAGTTGGAGCAGCCGGTTCCTCACTGAGGGAGTCATAGATTTCACGCTGCTTCAGCAGTTCTGGAGGAATGAAATATGGGCCTGAACTGAGGTGGGGAAGGGATGAGGGGGGTCAGATCGGGAGCTGATCCCAGGACAGCATGTGGTCTATGGGGACCCAGAGACACAGATAAACACCCACGGCACAATTAGCCCTAAATCTCCCGCAAGCATGTAAATATAAGCCGTCAGAGAAAGTAGCCAGGTCCTCCCAGTCACTCCACCAACGCACCCCCACCCCCACAAACAGAGACGGGGTGGTGAACGGCCACCACACACACTGCAACCAGCCCAGCGGCGGGGAGGGGTACGGGGGGAGGGGGTCTCCATTCCAGGGATATGTTTCATATGCACTGTCACCCAAGGGTATAGAGGGAGCGAGAGAGAGAGACAGAGGGGGAGAAAGAGATGGGAAAGAGAGAGAGAGGGAGGGAGGGAAAGAGAGTTGAGAAAAGAGAGAAAGAGGGAGGGAGTTAGAGAGAAAGAGAGACATGGGGAGGGAGAGAAAGATGGGAAAGAGAGGGAAAGAGAGAAAGAGAGAGAGAGGCAGATACCAGCAGCCAGCAGGAAACCATGAAGCAGCCTGTACCAGCTGGCCTGCTTTCTGTCAGCTTTCACAGCTGTAGGGTTGGGTGTGGGGGGGGCAGGGGGGGTCATGCCGGCCAGTGGTGGGACGGAGCGCCAGGGACAGCCGCCCATGGCAGCAGCTGCACCCGCCGGACCGAGCCACTGACCCCCGGAACACATTCCTACAGGCGGCCGCAGTGGTGACGCCGGCCAGGCCACACCCACACCCACACCCCCTCCCCCTCGGCTCCCAGGAGGACGACCCCCACAAACAGCGGGTCTTCCATGACAAACAGCGCACTGGGATACGACTTGGTTTTAAGTCTACATGGTGCCGACGGAAAAACAGCCAAGAAACGTGCAGCTAAGGAGAGCCGTGGATAAAAATGAGCGAAAGGAAGCGTGTGAGAGCCAGAGCAGGCGGGGCAGCGTGGGACGGGCGCCACGGCAACAGCGTCTCTCCCAAACAGGCGCAGAGGCACGGTCACCAAGGGAGATGCGTCACATGGGTGTGCGAAGCTCCGCCCCCCCCCAGTGCTGATGTGGGACAAAAAAAGTGTTCAGGGCATCTTTCGTTGTGACCATCTGCCATGATAGAAAGGACAGAATTGGGGGGGGGAATCGGGCACCATGGCTGGGGGTGAAACGTCACCTCACAATTACTGCCAGGTTCTGTCATTTCTGCTACCTCGGTCATCTTTAGAAGCACGTCACCCCCAACCCCCTGCATGCCTCAATAAAACCCAGTGCTAACTTGTACTTCATTGTTACTCGGCTGACGGACCAATGACTCTCTGGAGGTCCCACGGCAGAGGCCAGCAGCAGCACTGCTCATCTTAACGACAACAATAATAAAGGGGTCTTTGATGCCAACTCACTTCCTCTGACATCACTTCCTGCCTGAATGAACAGGATGTCACCAACCCGACAAATGGAGTAGGGGGATGTTTAAACCTGACACGGCTGCTCCTGCACACTCACTCTACACCCCCCCCCCTACCCACCCCACCAGCAAACTTGGATTTTCCGCCTTTGTCCTTATTTTACTGCCCCCACAACTGGAACATTCTCGAAAAATAACAGCATGCAAGATAACTGAGCATGACAGCCCATTTGATTGACAGCCCATCGAGCCACTCAGAGGCCGGCACGGGCCGGGCCTGCAGTCCCTCCTCACGTGGACAGCCCTTACGCTCCCACAGTGCCGCCCACCCCCCCGCCGGCGTTCCGGTCTCATGATTAATTGACCCAATTAGGAGCGGCGCAGACGGGCGGGTGGGCGGGCAGAGAAACATGAAGCCCAGAAAAATAAATTAAAAATAAATAATTAAGAAAAAGCCACACAGGCAGCACCCAGGAAGCCGGGGGGGCTCTCTGTCAGCAGGCCGCGTGTTTAGGAACGCGGCCCCCACGAGAAATGGGGGGGACGAGGGGCTACAGTTGGAGACAAAAGGAAAGCCCCCCCCCCTCCAAAAGCATGTGACAGAACGAACGGCCCCACGTTCGATTTGCGCAGCTCCGGCTCCTGTGCTCGGCGAGATAAGCCTTGGGGGGAGACACACATTGTTCCTGGCTCAGCTCGTTTGTGTATCACTGTGACGGAAAGGGGGCTGGGGGGCATGATGGATCTCAATTGAAAATTCATACACTCCAGGGGAACGTACAGCATAAACCTCCCTGCCCCCCACCGCAGACCAATCCCGTGAAAATTAGAAAATAAGATCTGCTAGCCTTTCTTAGGCCTGAAGCTTGACTCAGGAACTGGGAAAATGATGTGAAATGCTTATTTAAGGACAAACAGATTAGCCTACATAGCACTTTTGCTTAACAACACACTTTTATCTGGAGTCACTGACCTGACTCAAAGTTAGTAATGCATGCAAAAAAAAGGTTTATCTTGGCATAACAGTGGTATTGGGATCTGAACTCACATCCAACTGGACACGAACAAATTCTGCAGAGTAAATTCTGCTTTGCTGACTAGAGTGATTTGAAGTGTATTACTGTGATTAGGACGGTCCTGTTTGCCAGGGGGAAAATGCAGAGTTTTGATAACCTGACGTTCTTTCATCCTGTCACCCATAAAGCTAATTTACTCCCGGATGGATCAGCACCCTTAAAGGTTCAACAGCAAAGCCCCACCAGAGCAGAAGGACATCACAGATTGCTCGAAACCTTCCCAAACGTCCAACGGGAATAAACAGCAGATCCTCAGCCCCACACACACATACACACGTCTGCCTCACAAGTCATTCGTCATTTAACAGAGATGCGAAACAGCGCGCTGCAACGCGGCTCCTCGGGCCCCAGTCCCACAGACTCACCCTGATCTCATTGCGCCGGACCTCCACATCGCTGACGGCTTGCCCGTGGCTAGCTGCACACCGGGAGATGCAGCAGTACTGGCAGACAGCCACCTGCTCCGCCTCGCAGTGGTACAGCCGGTACTCGTCGTGCTGCGGGCAGCTCCAAGCCTTCACATCGTCGGCCTCCACCAGCAGGTGGCCCGGGTTGGACGAGGGCTGCTGGAGGTGCGTCTGGACATGGGACTGGCAGCAGGGGGCGTTGCAGCGCAGACACACTTTCTGCGCCGGCAGCGGCGGCCCTCGTCTGCACAGGATGCACTGCAGCACTGCGGGGCTTTTCTCCACATTCAGCGCATTAAACTTCTCCACTATGTTGGACAGTTTGTGGTTCTTCTCCAGGCTGGGCTTCTGGTTGTAGGCGTGGTTGCACTCAGGACAGCGCACCATGCTCGTGTCTTTGGCCCAGGCCTCGCTGATGCATCCGCGGCAGAAGTTGTGCTTGCATGGCAGCTGAATGGGCTCCGAGAAAACGTGCAAACAGATCGGGCAAATCAGCTCCTCTTCGAAGCAGTTTTTCCAGTTTTCAGCCATCGCAGCTCTTTAGTGAAACTTCCGGCTGGTTTTTGCATTAATTACCCCACTTTCAGTGTTCTGTATCAGGAAGAAGACGATTAAATTGGATCTATAAAATGGAAAAAAAGACTCCTCGATGGACCGCAAGCCTTTCCAGGTTTGTGTCAATGAAACAATCCGTGTTTCAAAGCAGTCCAGCGGAATTAGCTACCTAGTAAAACCTGAACACGAGACAATCGGTACCCAGCAAAATTATCTGTAGTCCGTTTATCTATGGGTTTTAGCTCTGGGATTAAACGGAGTCTAATTCCGGAGAGGAGGGGTCAAAATGGAGAAGCTTCAGCACTCTCTCATTGATATTAATTTATGTGCTTTTATGGAAACACTTCCAGCAACGTACAGTGACGAGGCGTCGCTGCTTCTCCCAGATCAAATACCAGGCGGGGATAATAACGTATCTCCCGAGCGAAGCCAAAACTGCCACGAAATGCAACTTAAGCGCCGGCGTCCCGATGAATCCGAGCTACACTTGTGCTGGCAAGGCACAATAAACGGAAAAAAGAGAGTGATCGGGCAAGAAATGTGCAATCGGTTAGGATTATTCAGAAGGATGTTACATACAAGCGGCTCACAATGTCGCGAGAGCGGCTCAGAACGTCACACACGCCGCTCCGATCCGGTAACATGAGCAAGAAATATCAGATCTTTATCGGGAGATCAGATCGCACAACAAACAATAACGATTCTGAAATTTCCAGACTGGATTTACGTCTGGCGCAGATGGGAGGGAAAAAGGAGGATTACTTGCTGGATTCCCGTTACACAGTAAACTCGGAAATTTCCCCGGACCGGTGCGTAAGTGCGCATCGGCGATCCGCCGTCTTGCTTATATTTTAAAGGACAGGGCGAAGCGGACCGGTACCGTGTAGCAGTACTGCATAGTCAGTCTTTTATTATCGTCCCATATACCATAATAGGCAGGCCGCTCCGACTGTATCCGCAGTAAATCTGATTAAGCCGGTGACAGCTTTCATCTATCGCGCAAAACAAAAAGCAGATCCAGCGCCTGCTTCTCCTCTCGGCTTTCGGTTAATCGCAGACGGACGACCTCTCCAAAGTACGCCAAGCCCTTATTATATCCTGTATCACGTAGCAGCATCAATCGGGCTATTTTCCCCCAGAAATAATTACATACAGTACAGCTTCTGAATATGTGACGCTGAGTCGCAATTAATAGCTAACCGATCGGATAAAAAAAAAATCGATCTATACACAAGGCCTCTGCCGTTTCGCTTCCCCCCTCTTGTTAATTAGCTAAATATATACTTTTATATAATACAAAAAAAACCTT
This sequence comes from Brienomyrus brachyistius, assembly GCF_023856365.1. Taxonomy (NCBI): domain Eukaryota; kingdom Metazoa; phylum Chordata; class Actinopteri; order Osteoglossiformes; family Mormyridae; genus Brienomyrus; species Brienomyrus brachyistius. Next base: position 2,763,158 of record NC_064552.1, on the reverse strand, counting down.
TACTTGAAAATAAACATTTGCTATATATTCATCGAAAGTACATAGTATTTTACATACTGCATTATATATTAATTTATATACGCTTTCGATTCCCCTGCATCAAGGAAGTCAATCATAAAAAAACGACGTATTTTTTTGTGAAGCTAGTTCATTAGGTAATCTATACACATACACACAAAGTGACTGAATAATGTGCTATAGGGTAAATTATCGACGTTGTTTTCACGGTCTCTTTCGGAAATCTATTCCGAATATTCGCTCTTACCTCGCCAGTCTAGCTAGTTACCACAATAATCTGTCTCCGTTTAAACAACGCGAAATAATTCCCTACACGAAAGTGATTTACTGTTTCATCCTAAGTATAAATGCAGACATATACGTGTCCATATATAGACTTATACGCCTTTATTCCGCAATCGTTTGCCACCGAATGTAATGTATCCAATTCTGAAGATTAACTTGTATAAAAATATTTTATACCCTTTTTGGTCTTAAAGGGGACGGCGCCGTTTTGCCCTTGTTATCGGTTGCTGTCATCAGCCATCTTGTTTTCCTCTTTAAAAGGGAAAAAAACGACGTTTATGTTTATTTTCTACCTTCTTTCCTCCGTTGTCTGTTTATACAAAGTAAAAAAAAAATGTTTCGCAAAAAAACAGCTTCACCAATCCTTCAGCACGGATATTTCCCCGGGAACTGAACAGCTGTAAATCCAGTGGTCTTTTTTGGTTTAGTCCAGTCCGTAGTGTGTATTTATTTATGATTTTTTTTTTCCTTTTCTTTAAAGCAAGCATTGATGAGGAGAGGAATGCTAGGCACTGCTCTGCCAGTCTGAATACAGCTCGCATTTACCCCCCCCCCCACCCCCCCGTGATGTCACGTGACTCGTCACCGAATTGATACATTAAACCAGAAGGAGCTGATGGCCGTAGGGGGCGGGGACACGAATTAAAAGGGCAACGCGCTCGGTTGCATTTGGGGGAGAATTTTTGCGAAGTAATTTGCATGGCTTTCAGGATTTCCTTTGTTCATACTAAAACTGAGAATTCCGATGCGCTGCAGTCGCGACACTTTATTTTTAAGGTGTGGCGAAAATGAGTAAAAATTACTGCAATCGCAAGACGGATTATGCAAATTTTCATCGTTTCCATATATATTATTTGTACACAGTGTTCTGTTCTGTCCAGTCTCACAGTGTCATGCATATCGCAAGCATCCTTCAATACATCAACTAATGCAGGTTAATGCAATGCAACACATTATATTGTTTGTTTAAAAATGCCGCTCAGAATTAAAAAAAAAATCAGACTCGTATTTATTATTATAGGCTGCAGCAAACTGAACTTCATAAAAAAGAACATCAATGGCGTTAGAGAACGGCAACAACAAAAAATATATAAAAACACGCGAAGATGCGCACACACACAGGCGCACATGCGCGCACACACAACAGACACACACACAGACACACACACAGACACACACACACAAAGGTCTCGCCACACATGCCAGCAGGGCTGCCAGAAGCATTCACGGCAGCTGTGTATCATTTCTGTCTGGAGAGAAATGATCGGGCCAGAAAAGATACTGATTGAACCGCGGGTTTGAGCTTAAGGGGGCTTTCAGATGCCGTCCGGCACGTCGCCCCGACCTTTTCAGGCGTCAGTAAAAGAAAAAGGTGTTTCTACAAAGGGGTTATTAAAACATCTGAGGAAGGAGTAGGAAGCGAGGGTGCACTAAATTCTTAAAGAAAATGACACCTACACTCAATAATGCAGTTTGCACGGAGGGGGCGGGGAGGGGTGGTTGGAAATTTAAAAGGGCAACGGCGGCCCCCCAGCGGAGCCGAAGGTGCTGTATGTCTCTTATTCTTTAAATGAGAGATGGGCCGAGTCGGAAGGAGGGTAAAAGGTATGGGGCAGAGTTCGTAAATAAGAAACCAAATTTACTGCTTTCATAAAAGTCGAAATAGCTCCTTCTAAGCAGCTAGATGAACAAAAAGCATCGCTACGTTTCCACAGCACAAACTCAGCAGATTTATACGCATGCATACGTATATGATCACACGCCGCACTGTGGGCGCTGGGACTGTCTGGTCCTGCTTGATCGGTGCTGAATTACTGACAGGTCATGCTGCCCCATCAGCAGTCTGACAGAACACACCCTGACCAACTCATTGACCCCCACAATTTTTTTTTTTTTTTGCGGAGGGTATGTACAAGAGAAAACACACATCAAGCTCACGAGCTGAAATCAACGATGTGTTCAAGATATTATTTTGGCTGTCATGAGGCGACAGAGTACACCCCCCCCCCCCGCGTGCATAGCCCCTGGTTTGAACACCACGTCCAGTCCTTACAAACATTACACTCAGACGGTATCCATACAAATACTCCCTCCAATGTACACAAAAACACGGTGTCCCTAGCATTGTCTCTTTGTTTTAAACTCAACCCAAATAAAGCCAAGTAAATAATTCCTGAAAGCGGCTTCTCATGATCCTTAACCCAGCCCCAACACCCCCAACCACCCCTAGCCAGGCAGCCGCGCGGTCCCAGACATTCTCCCGTCCTGATCGCCCCATCAGAATTGTAATTAGGATCCGGGCAACTGCCAGTAATTCCCAGGCAGATAAGGGCAGGGAGGCCGGCTCTCACTGACCCCTTACCCCGAGAGGGCTTGGTTAAGGAGCACAGCTGACCGCTTCTCTGGTTCCCTCCCTCCACCAAGGCTGGTAACGCGGGCATTTCTTTACGGCCAGAGCACTCGTCTTAAATCCACTTTCCGGGAATATTCACTCACTTAAATTGCATGAAATTAAGCTTTCAGCGGTTTGCATAAATATAAAGATTAACGAGGGTGGAAAAGCACTGAACACAAACTGCTAGCTAATGCTAAGCAGCGCGCCAGTCGCTGCTTGAAGCGACGTTGCCCCTTTAAGATACAATCACCACATTTTCCCGGAGACACGGACTCGGTTTTTCAGAATGAGCCTTATCGTTTTCCCGAGATCCACATTTTGAAGATTGTGGCAGGAAATCTTCCTACCACAAGACAATACTTGTTTAGACTGTTCTGCTCCCAAACGATTTAACTCCATATGTGCCATTTTAAAAGCCGCCTTATGAGTTATTTGCTTCGCATAATCTTAACAATTTAAAATGAGGATTATACCCCTAACACATAATATGCAGGGGTTGAATAGCTGCCCTGTGATGGACGTGACTCGATCACTTCCTGCATGGTTACTACCCTCCCTCTTTCCCGAAAGGCTACGGACGGGAAAAAAAGTTAAACGTGTTTGAATCACCTGAAACAAAACCAATGAACTGCAGCGTCCCGTTAATTATATTAGTGTGAAATCAAACGAAGACATTACTCTTTAATTTCTTTACAAAAAAATACGAGATGAATAACATTAGGATACCTCGCCCCACAACGTCCATTTTCATTTACTTAATAAATGTTTAATGTTTCGTGCACGAGCACGTTTATTATAACTGAATAAAATCCATATACTTTCAGGAGCGGATGCACTATTGAAGTCCGAACATACATCTATCCCAATGGCCATGCTCAGCTGCACTGAAAGCCTGACCCAAGCGGCCCCAGTTAGGGGATTAACTAATACGGGGCAGACACACGATTATGGGGCAAGCCGAGAAAACTTCTGGTCTAAGACATTAAAAACGAACAAATGTCACTTTACACTGGGAGGCAGAACCGTCGTCTCGCCCACCCTCTAATAAAGCAACAAGATTCAGTAAGCAGTGGACTGCAGTAGGTTGAAAAGATTTCTTACGTCATTATTGTTCTGCAGATTAAACACTGAGTGCCACGTGAGATCTGGACGTCACTGCTTGCATGAATTTCTAGTAACTTTTCCATTGAGGTAATACATTCTTGGAAGAGTTCTCCCGGAAATGAACCCATATGCCGTAAAATTCTTTGATGGCCAGGCCAGGTACGTGTTGGGGAACACCACTGGGAGGAATGGTTGCCTCCTGGGTTTTTATTCCTACACAGATTAATTCAGCAAGTATTTTAAACGTTTTTGTCGTTCCACATTTTTCTGTATGTATGACACCAGAGTCAACCTTACACCAGTATGACACCAGTACATTACAGAAGGGGTTCAGCCATATTAACAGATGGGTTATAAACCCATGTGACAGGCTTTGTGTGGGACGTCTGCTGCATCCCAAACCGCTCACGTGTCAGGGGGGGGGGGCTCGCAGTAACCATGACGTGGATATTGCGGTGGGTGCGGACAATGATGTCACGTCGCGGGAGAGCAATGCTCTGAGTGTACTGGAATGTTCCGGTGGGCCTGTCGCTGCTGTTCAGACCTGGGGCAATCTGGTGGTAAAGCCATGGGGATTGGAAGCAGGGGCGGGGTGGGGGACCTGACGGGCTGGATTTGATTGGCCTGTCAGAACCAACCAAAAATGCAGGTCAGCCACGAAGCTGTGACCACAGGAGCAGCAGTAGTGCGATCATTCACCAGGAATCTTCACTGGCTCACAGTCTGAAAAAACCAAGCAGGTTTTTTTTTTTGTTTTTTTAATCAGATACCTACAAGTTAAAGGGAAACCCACGCCACATTCCCACCGCAGCCCACCAGACCTGAAGTGCCGCAGGTTTCATAAGCAGGCCTACGGAGGAGCCAATCGACCAATCAGGCGGGCCGAGCTGAAAAGACTGCTCATGGACCATTTGAAGAGCCAATGGGGACTGCGTGTGGGCGTCACCTAAGAATCCCACGAGGCAATCTGTCGGTGGCCCACCGCGCAGGACTGGAACGACCGGCGGAAAGACGGGCAGAGGATCACCTGGGGTGGGGGTTTAAAAGGAAAGAGAAAAAAAAGAGACAGAAAGCTTAGCCCCACTAAGGTGGAAGAGGAGATGAAGCAGCAGCCCAGGGGGGGGGGTGTGCAGACCTGTCTGGTGGGCAGCAGACCAGGGGGGGGGTTGCAGACCTGTACTGGGGGCAGCAGCCCAGGGTGGGGGGTTGCAGACCTGTCTGGGTGGCAGCAGCCCAGGGGGGGGTGTGCAGACCTGTCTGGGGGGCAGCAGCCCAGGGGGGGGGGGTGCAGACCTGTCTGGGGGCAGCAGCCTAGGGGGAGGGGGGGTGCAGACCTGTCTGGGGGGCAGCAGCCCAGGGGGTGGGTGTGCAGACCTGTCTGGGGGCAGCAGCCCAGGGGGGGGGGGTGCAGACCTGTCTGGGGCAGCAGCCCAGGGGGGGGGGTGCAGACCTGTCTGGGTGGCAGCAGCCCAGGGGGGGGGGTGCAGACCTGTCTGGGGGTATGACGTTCAGATGAACTAGGGCAGGCTTTTCCCGGCACAGAGATGGTAGAGGTTGGTGGTGATTGGGAGGGCGGGGGGAGGGTTTACACCATGAAATGTGTCCCTCTGCGCGATACCATCCGGACAGACCATCCATCAGTGGAGCCCCGGTGGATACAGACCTTCATGCCACTCCTGAACCTTCAGTAGTAAGTAAGGAGACGCATGAAAGGGCCGCCATTTGTCACACGAGGATCAGCCAGGACAAAAGACCCCACCGCCCCTTACGAGTTGCGAGTTACGAGTGATCGTTTCCCTAAGAACCATAAAAATAATATTTCTCACAAATATAAAGTGCTACCTTTCAATTTAACATACGCTATTATCCAAAGTGACTTTTTTAAAATGAGAGAGCAGGGTCCACCATGCACAGAGGCCCAATGGTAACGTCACTCTGCTGACTCTAGGCTTCGAATCAGCAACCTTCTGAATACAGGCACAGCAACCCAAGTGAGTCACATGGCACCCTCTATAAGCCATATCCTGTCATCTCCGTAGGACAGTCCCAGTGTCCCATTCCATAGAATGAAGGCCAATACTGATACAAGACCCAGGTCAGGAGCAGGTACCTGCCAGAAGCCAGCTGTACCCAAACATGCCAGCGTGAATCAGGAAGGTCTCTCGCTCCAGCAGCAATCAGCTAAAGCTTCAGCATCCTCCTGCTTGACATGCTGCCTTGACATGTTGGGCTGGCCATCCCTCAGACAGACACACGGTCCAGTCCCACCCTCCGGAAGTGACCATCCATCTGCTGCAGCCAGGTGTTACGTGGGCGTCCCCTCGGCCTGGTCCAGCCGCTCAGGCCCTCAGCAATGAGGATCCTGCGAGCCGGATCACATTCAGGGAAACGCGCCACATGGCCGTAGTGCCGTAACTGATGCTCCCTCACGATGCAGGTAATGCACCTCATTCAGGCCTCCTCCAGCAATCGCTCATGCGACACAAAGTCAAACCAGCAGTACTCAAGGGTTCTCTGAAGAGACTCAGTACTGAAGGAGTCCAATCTTTGTCTCAGCATAAAATTCACACACCCTAAAATACTGTAATCCCTGTGATTTTTTTTATTTTTTTAGATGAACAGGGTAAAATAAATCATAAAAAAGGCAAATAACTTGACTCCCAAACTCCCAGAAAGCACATTGCACATTAAGATGATCTTCATTCAGTGCTGGAACAACGCGGCGCACATCAGTCCATACTGGGGCGTAAGCATCAGCGAAATGGACACTCGCTGTGGGGGGGGGGGGGGGGGGGGGGGGGGGACCTGGGGGGTTGTGCTTCAGTGCTTCCTGTCTGCTGGCCACCTTGATGGATTTGAGCTTCTGGGCCCATCTTACGGTCAGCTGGAGCTCCACTTCACTGGACAGTCAGGCTCATGCTAAGTTCACACTTATACTAATATAATCCTGATATTTTTCTCAATTACAGTTTTTGGAGATCGCCAACAAAAGCCTCAGATTAAGCACCGATTTGCCTCCAATGAGCACAGCAACAAGCTACAGCCAGTGAGAGTGACTGGCAATGAGAGCGGCAATGAGCTACAGCCAGTGAGAGTGACTGGCAATGAGAGTGGCAATGAGCTACAGCCAGTGAGAGTGACTGGCAATGAGAGTGGCAACGAGCTACAGCCAGTGTGACAGTGACTGGCAATTGAGCTACAGCCAATGAGAGTGACTGGCAATGAGCTACAGCCAGTGAGAGTGACTGGCAATGAGCTACAGCCAGTGAGAGTGACTGGCAATGAGCTACAGCCAGTGAGAGTGACTGGCAATGAGCTACAGCCAGTGAGAGTGACTGGCAATGAGCTACAGCCAGTGAGAGTGACTGGCAATGAGCTACAGCCAGTGAGAGTGACTGGCAATGAGCTACAGCCAGTGAGAGTGACTGGCAATGAGCTACAGCCAGTGAGAGTGACTGGCAATGAGCTACAGCCAGTGAGTGAGTGACTGGCAATGAGCTACAGCCAGTGAGAGTGACTGGCAATGAGCTACAGCCAGTGAGAGTGACTGGCAATGAGCTACAGCCAGTGAGAGTGACTGGCAATGAGCTACAGCCAGTGAGAGAGCAAGACACAGGATGAGGCAAAATCTGAGGAGTTACAGAAAAAAAAAAGTGTCAACAGTTCAACTTGTTGAGAAACTGTTCTTTGTGTGTGTGAGTGTGTGTGTGTATATGTACACACACACAGATACATACACACACACACACATTATATATGCCGGGTCACTAAAAAACCCAAGGTACGTGACACTGTTTCCTGAACGTTTATATGTACACACACAGCCGTGGAAAAAGTTGAGACCACAGCACAATTTTTTTGTTTCACTCTCATTTTATGGATAAGCTGCAGCCTGGTTCCTCCCCGTTTCTTACTAATGAAACGCTTCTTCCTTGATTTATGGGACTTCAGTATATATACACTATGTTGCCAAAAGTACGGGGACACACACATCAACTTAAATGACGTCCCATTCTTAATACACAGGCTTCAATATGGAGTTGGCCCACCCATTGCAGCTATAACAGCTTCCCACTCTCCTGGGAAGGCTGTCCACACGGTGTAGGAGAGTGTTTACGGGAATTTTCTGATCATTCTTCCAGGAGAGCATTTGTGAGGTCAGGCACTGATGTTGGATGAGAAGGCCTGGCTCACAGATTCCGCTATAATTCATCCCAAAGGTGTTCTGTCAGGTTGAGGTCAGGGTTCTGTGCAGGCCAGTCAAGTTCCTCCACACCAGACTCTCATCCATGTCCTTATGGACCTTGCTTTGCACACTGGTGCGCAGTCATGTTGGATTAGGAAGAGGCCATCCCCAAAAGTTGGGAACATAAAATTGTCCAAACTGGCTGTAGCATTAAGAGTTTCTTTCACTGGAACTAAGTGGCAAAGCCAACCCCTGAAAAGCAACCCCACACCATAACCCCCCTCTACCCAAACTTTACACTTGGCACAATGCAGTCAGGCAAGTACCGTTCTCCTGGCATCCGCCACACCCAGACTCGTCCATTGGATTGCCAGACAGAGAAGCGCGAATTCATCACTCCAGAGAACACGTCTCCACTGCTCTAGAGTCCAGTGGCAGCGTGCTTTACACCACTGCAGTCGACGCTTTGCATTGCACTTGGTGATGTAAGGCTTGGATGCAGCTGCTCGGCCCCATGGAAACCCATTCCATGAAGTTCTCTACGCAATGTTCTTGAGCTAATCTGAAGGCCACATGAAGTTTTGGAGGTCTGTAGCTACTGACTCTGCAGACGTTTGGTGACGTCTGCACACTGTGCGCCTCAGCATGCGTTGTCCCCTTGTCACTTCTGGAGGGTGGGGACTGGACTGTGTGTCTGAGGGATGGCCAGCTCAACATGTCCACACACACACACACACACGTCAATTTGCTCTGTTTGTGTAAATGTTGAGCACATGTGTTGTCATTTTGATAGATGTGTTTTAACAATTCATAGCACGTTGACATTAGAACTGTCATTTCCCGGTGTCATTCACACATGCGATTTCATGACAAAACATAGTCTAGGGTCCAGACAGGCTCATCAGCGATTCCTCCTGGTTAAAGATCTTGTAGCGTGTGACCCCCTGTCACTGATCAGTCATGTAGTGTGTAAAACACAATGACTTCAAGACTCCCGATTACAAGACAAGATTGTGCAGCGTGAACAGTACAACGTCCTGGCGATTTTAAAAGTCGTGCAGTGCAAACTTAGCATATAGCATTGCAGATAACAGGGCAGCAGGCTGTGGGGCCAGGGCTAACCTCTTGTTGCCATGGTGACGGCTGTAGCCATCTCTGTCCCTGGGGGGGGGGGGCGGTGGCAAAATTCCACAAAAGCTCGCATCGAGTTCGTGTCCAGAACAAGGGCCCCCTGTCAATGGGCCGCGGCTCGCATTTCTCAGACAAGAGGTAAGAGGCAGTGTCACACGGGGGGCCCACGGGTTTGGCTGTGGCGCCGGACAGAGGCCCGGTCTGGGTACAGAGACACCTTCTGTGAGGGGGGTGGGGGGGGCCTGCCTCCCCACACTCACCTTGCAGCTGGCGGATGAAGAGGCAGCAGTTTGCAGGCAAATGTCCGATGGCCGGTCCAGCAGCACTGTCGCTCGCAGCTAAAATATACGAGCATAAAAACGACAAACCGGGTCACGATCCCAAAACAAGCAACCTGCAAGTGCTCATACGAAACACAAACAAATAACCTCAAACAAACCTTATATTACCCATCATTCCAACATGACCAGCATGAAACACAAATACGTTTTTTTAAACACCATATTTGGTGGGGTCCAGCACTGCTGTGGCTCGACTCCAACCGCTGGTGCAGAGTATGTAGTTGGCGTGTTTTCTCCGTGTTCACAATGGTGTGAGCCATCAATAACGCCATTCCCAGAAAGCGCCGACCCGCTAAAAGTGGCAACCGGGGACCTGGCTTGTCAGCGAGGAATTCTGCCCCAAAAACAACAGCGCTCACATAGTATTGTAGCCAGACATGATCCAAAAGGGCCCTTTACTCACACAGCAAACGCATCCTTGTCTTAAAGCAGAATTTCTCCCTACCGACAATGACGGATCATCCGCTTTAACCTCTGCGTCCGGAGGATAACATTTCTGGAGACGTGCTCCCAGGGATTGTGCAAACCTGGCAGGTTCCACCTCACTTACATCCCAGGCAGAAATTTTTATTAATTAATTACAGTATGTGGAATATCCCCTTCAAAGTCAGTCTTAGGAAGAGAAGATAGCAAAGACAAGGTAGGCGGGCCAGCGCCTCATGCCGCACAGGGGAAATTAGTGAGCAGCCTCCCAACCCTGATGACACCAGCCACAGACAGAACTTTCTGGTACAAAAGGCCTTTTCTTCATTGACATCTGCCGGAAATGACCTTCACACCAGCACAGGGAGCAGCACGAAGCCAACAAATCTTAATCGTAGCAGTTTACATTTATTATCTGTGTATATTACGGGTGTGTTGTCAAAAATAAGGCACTGTTTTTGTGCATCACTTGGACACCAGGTGGCGTAATACTTAAGGAACCTTATACATAGACCTCAGAATGACAGCCTACTGTTATACGAGCTGCAGCGGGGGTGCATGTCTCAGTGGGGGCCATCCTAAGTTTTGCTTCATCACAGCCTGGGATTTGTTCAAATTCACATGACCTGGGGTGTCAGAGGTCAGTCGGGAGCCAATTAAAATGCACCCTGAATACCCCGAGGACCAGATGCATTAGTAGTAAACACCAAGGTAACCAGGTGAAATTAGGGGTCTGGGGAGACCCAGTAAGGTGTCATGTGACACGGGCAGCCGGCAGTGCCTGAAGGTCCCGGACACACGCAACAAAGGTCGCAGTCAATCAGGGGTGACCCAGCCTGGGAGCAAGGAGGTTCCGATCCGGCAAGGGATGCGGTGGGCTGGAATTTAAGACACGCCCCCGACCGAGCCTGGCCCAGGGCCAACTATGTCACAGGGTAAGGAGAGGGCAGGTTGGGTCCCATTCATCAAAGAACCTCCCAAGAGCTGCTCCAACTTGTATCTCCATGGTGTTAGCCACGCCCACTATTAAAGCAACATGGAGCTTCCCCTGCAACATCGCTCGGGGGTAGGGGGCGGGGTGGGTCCTCAGGGGCTGTGCTTTCTGCATATTGATGTCAGCACGCTTTCCGTAAAAAGGCAGAAGCGGGGTGTTCCTCACCCCGGGGGCCTGTGTGACTCTCCTCCCTTGGTGACATCCCAGCTTGCTTACTTTGCCTCTTAGCAGTGTGCCAGCGACCTGGAGCTGTACTCAGGGCGAGAGCACGACAGTATTAAAACAGACCCCGTCAGCAGAAACGTAACAGTTGTAGTTATGGAGTTATGACAAACAGTTAACAGTTAAAACAAGAGATGCATAAAATAAGCATTAAAAAAAAATAAATAAGGACTCTGGTGTGATTTTAGTAAAAACTTCTTTTGAAGAGTCAGTAAAATTGTTACTATTTGACCGACTTAACTTCACCTAAGGGAGTTAAAAGAAGGACAATTTAAATACATCCAACAGTTAAAGGTGTTTCACACGTCGGACATGCAGATGGATCTTCATGGGCGACAGTAATGCAACGGGAATCCATCCAGGATGAGAAAGTACAGAGACCCTGACCAACACTTGACCCCCCGGCCCCCAGCCTCAAGACACGCAAGTCCCTTACTCATGTTCTGCTCCATACAACCAAATATCTGAGACCCGCTGCCACCCAGGTAACTCAAGTTACGTTACCCGTCATGTGACAGTCGCATCGGCAATAATGTGAAACATGCACTGATAATTCACACCATGCCCCCCCCTCACCACTCATGGTAGCTGTATGCTGCTTACAGCGCATTTAATAAGCAAAGTGACTTGACCTAAATCTTCCATTTCCGAGGCTGGTCTCCGGCGCCCTGCACCTCAGCCGGCACAAATCGCCTCGAACCCGTGACCGCAGGGGCCGGGAAGTTCACAGGCTTCGGGTCAGTGCGGAATCTCCAAACCGAGCAGCGACCGCCCTCCTGAAGTGGGGGCAGTCAGAGGCGGGATGGGGGAGGAAAAAGGAGCCACAAAAAGCCGCCGGTTTCATGTTTGCCGCTCGGTTCGCCCCCCTGCTCCGCAGTGCCAGTCCTGCTGCAGTATATCCGCCATGACAGCAATCCACAGGAACAGCGACTGGCTGTCAGGCACAGCGAAATATTTAAAATAATAAAAAAAAAAACACTGTTCGTCCAGATGAGCATCTAAACTTGGATTTTAAGAGTAACTGAATGTACCATATTAATTTAATCTGTCCCTGAACTGGTTGTTTACTCCTTATCAGAGTAACTCCCCCCGGCTCCCAATTTAGCGTCCTGCCAAACCATTTTGGTCCAAACCAGCATTCAGGGGTACAGTGTTTATAGTGGACATGACCTTTAATGCTTCTGCGGGTAGGATTTTCATGGGCTCATTGGGGCTTCGGAAGGCATTTTATAGAGACCTCAGTACTCTGAAGCGCATGGCAGGGGTCAGAGAGAGCAGCTGAAATGCAGCACATTTACAGTAGCGCATTACACTAGCGTATCAGTCAGCAGTTACGGGCCCAAATCACTTAGCGAGACGGCCGGATTCTGCTTCTAAAAAGTCACGGAGACAGGCAGAATCCCAGGGCAGCCAGAAGGTGGCACTAGAGAGCACTTTCCAAATGCTACACTAGCATGGCCAAAATAACGTGCATTAAAAATAAAACAAAATCTTATATTAAAATTTTTGGGTTAAGAAAAACATTGAAGTCATGACAACAAGCACAGTGTGTTGAATATCCCCCAAAAATGGTAATTTCACAGGTCCTCTGGTGAAGTGTGTGAGGGTGGGGGCGGGGGGGTGGGGGGTGGGGGGTGGGGGTGTGGGGCGGGGGGGAGGGTGAACATTCCAAAGAAACAATAACCCAGGACCACTGATGTCCCAGATAACGCCTTCAGGCTACAGGAGCACAAGCTAGTTCACCTTAATGTCCCGGCTCGCCCGAGATGAGGCAAAGCAGACGCACAGTAATAAAAAAGGGGTGTGATGCTCCCAGAGAGCAGGACCCCCCCCCCCCTCCCCCCTCACTTCTGCACTAAACCCCATAAGACACCCAGAAAAGCAGACGGACTACATATTGGCCAATCCAGATTGCAGTAAGTTCCGAAGATCTCCCTGGGGAACATGCCATCGATCTGGGATGTTCAGGTAAATACCAGAATGCAAGGGTGAGGGTGGACACGCCCCTGTCTGCCCACAGCGCGGCTTCTGACCAATCCGGCGCTCCCTCCCGCCACAGGAGCGTCATCAGCAGCCAATTAAACGCTTTAAAGCTCTCGTTACGAAGGTTCCCAGGCTGCTGTTATTGCATAAGTCCTTCAGCAGTCCAGGAGCACGCCCACGGCACTCGGTGTTTATGGGCAACCGGCGGGGGTGGGTGGGGGGCAGACGCCATGGCAACCGCTGACACTTGACAGTAAAGGCACCTAAAAATAGCAGGCATAGGGCTGTAAAACACACAGGAGGAGGAAGAAAAAAAAAAAAGTTTGTTCCAACTGAAATGTCTGACACCTCCCTGATTCACCCTCCATCTTAAACCCATCTCTCTCCACCAGACCCTCCTAGCCCACACCACGTTACTCTGTACCTTAAATGCTTAATTTAAGAAAACCAAACTGGTTCCAGGAGTGTGAAGCACTATTAGGCAGGTAGCTAAACAGCCTGAAAGCCTCAATTGAAAAAAATGACTTTAGTCCTCATGTTAAGACCACATGACTCTGCCTGCCCAATCAGCACACAGCCTTACCGGGGGTCCTGAGGGCACAGGCTGAGCTCATGGTATATGCCCGGTCCCACTACATGGGGCTTTGCCGAGTCCATCTGCTTTGATTGGTGGGGGCTGGTCACATGGTCACCTGGGTGTTCTCATACAGGAAGACTTGTCCTGTTTCCAAACAAACAAAACAAAGAAGCGGGAAACAGGCCCAGCTGGAGGAGGTGCTCGTCCTGTTGGCCTTACTGTCCCTGTTACCCCCCCACCCCCCTTCTCTTTAAGACCCTTAACACGCCTCTCTGGAGGCCTCTGCAAGTGATACAAGGAAAACAAAATACAGAATATCTGCGTCAGAATGCCACCCACATGATAACGAAGATACACCAGCCCCTTGGGATATGACCTGTGCTGGAAAGTATGGGGGGGTCACCTGCCTTCTCTCCGCACTTGGGTACACAGGCAGGTATATGCCCACAGAAATTGTATTAGCTCCATACCTAATTAAACCTATAGATTCACCAGTAGCTCTTCAGAAGCGGAGTCAAGTTTGCACAGGACCGAACTAATCAGTTCTGTGCCTGGCAGCCACATTTTTTTTTAAGCAAAGGAAAAGCTTGGGGAGAATTTTGTAAAGCAGCATGGAGTCTCAGTGTACTGGGAGTTTGGTTGGTCACACGCACCGTGAAGGAGGCTGGCAAAGCCTGAGCATCGCTGGATGTCAAGGCCAGATGCAGCCTGCAGGACGCAGCCGCATGCACACGTGAGCACGCCGCACCGTCCTTCTACCCCCACGCCACACTCCTAATGCGATAACGTTACCGCATGCATCCGTGTGTGAACGAGCGTGCTGTGAGACTGCCATACCCCCCCCCCCCCATGCAGGATTAGCTGCACATCTGCACGCTGATCGATGTGCACGCTCACTTTGTACCGCTTCAGAAACATCACACTGACCTTTTTACTCGGCTTACCTACCAAATCTCTCTGGCTGCCCTCACCAATTTCACAATTCCCAACTCACAGAGAAACTTCGTTACTTTAAGGTGACAAGTGGACTGAAGATGTACACCAAATCCTAAAAACCAGAGGCCTTTGCGACTTACCAGCCGAGCCCCTGACCCGAAAATGAAAAGATGTGTATACCATCCATATTCAATCAAAGACCGTCCACATGTAGCCTCATCTAACCACTACAAAATTAGGTGGGGATCATTTCAACCGTAATACCAGTAATTCTGTCAGACTGACAAACTAGGAATACAATTTACTCTAGCAATCAATGTGCATAAAAGTACAACAGCTGTGGCCTTCCCAAGTCAGATCAGCATCTGCAAGTTCCACATCTTCAGCCAGGATCTGCTCCGGGCGGCCCCTTTATGACTCACTCAGCCCAAATTTGATATAGTGCCTGCAATTCCTGTGATCGTCTACATGCTGATGTAAACTAGTGCATCTGGTCTCCTCAGGGCAAGAGGCAATGCGGAACAAACAACATCAATCATTGGCAGCGGCAATCTTCATAGCAGCATAAAGCAGAGCTCAATCCATAACTGTTAAATTTATCTCCAGGGTGAGTGTCACACTATTTTAAACAATTCTGACTGACACACACACACACCAAAAACTATTTGGAAGCTCAACTACAACTCAAAGCCGGTCGTCTGGGTGGATCTGCATCATTATTGGAATAATGGCTTGGAAATACAATGCACACTCATGCTGCGGTCATTTAGCAGCATTGAGGAGCTGTGAAAATGCAGGTGCCATTTGCAAAAAGAGATACCTCATCGAGCCTTTCCTGGCTTACTGACGCCCCCTAGTGATTAAAACTTCTCATGTTACCTTTTCAAACGCTTGAAACGGCGATGAACGATGAAATTTATAGAAGTAATTAAATGCATTGGTTAATTATGAGTGAGATGGCAAGGAGTAAAAAGCTTGAATTTCATGTTAAATGCATGCAGAGTCGACAATGACACGAAACGTCCTATTACTTAGAATTAGCAGCACCGAAAGCGAAACGACTCGCTTTTCATAAATAAAACAGTAACGCGAACACAACAATCACCTCTTTACTATAACGCTTCTGCCAAAAAGTTCTCACGTAACTGATACTGTTTCCAGCAATTTTCTAATAAGCAAATCCTGTTTTTTACCATCTAAAGAAACTCCACTACAAAGCAGGGCATTAAAATTACTTGACGCTCAGATTGTTCCTCTCCACGGAAATCTTTAGTAAAAGGCGAAAGATTTACACGATATGAAAAGAAACCAGCAGTTACTGAGCGCTATACCGCGTCCCTGCAGCCGCAGAAACTGCGCTGAACCTCACAATTATGGCAAAGCAATCCCACTGTACCATAACTTCTGATAGTAACACATTCTTAGCATTTGCTTATATCACATCATGTTTCAAATTGTCATTTAAAAACAGCTAAGAAAAACCGGCCCATACGTCCATAATTTAAACGACAACGATGCATGATGGGAAATATGCTAATTAACCAAAAAAGTCGCGAAATGCGCACGCGTGCTATGAAGGTGAGGAAACGCGTCTGGTGAAACATCCATCTTGTAAAAGCTTAACCAGTATACAGTCACTGAGGCAGCGGTAGCCTATCCGGCCAGTATAATGCGCGAGGCTGAACGGGATGCCAGCCGATCCACACGCAGTCAATACTGTGCTTGCCGTTACACCAGAGTGAATAGGATGTCAAATATATATATACATATACACACACACACACACTTTCCCCCATGAAGTGATTCATCTTGTTCAATGGAAACTGATCATAGCTAAATTAACTCACAGCTTGGTGTCAGTATACCGCCAAATAAACATTTTCGTTTCCGTAAGCCTACATCACGCGTGTTTGGATATAGTCCCAATACTTAGGGAAATTTACCTACCAAATCTTGGATATATTCTTTAAACGTTAAACAAGAACACACAAAACGCATAATTAACCCTCCAAGATAATTTCAATCCGCACTACGCAAAAATGCATAATTTTCGTTATTACAACTAAATTACTTCTTATTTTTACCAGCATAGGAAGCCCCGCCGTGAAGCAGGGCATCAAAAAATTAGATTATACTCATAATGTTCCTCTCCACGGAAATCTTTAGTAAAAGGCGAAAGATTTATACGATATGAAGAGAAACCAGAGTTTACTGAAGGGTGCTAGGGGCGCACGCGACCGAATTCACTGCGTTGACATTCACGCTCATGGCAGTGCAAATCATGCCATACTGTAAAATGTACATGTTAATGGTTCCAGTACTGATCTGCATTAAAAGCATTATGTCCGAGAAAAAACAATAGTTTTACTACATTTTTACTTATAAAATACATAACGGGAGGTGCACGCGATGCAAGTGCTGTCGGGAAATTCCTACACGTCACAGATCAAACTACGCCCACCGACTGGGGAAACCGCAGCGTCACCTTTAACGAAAAGGAACAGGAAAATGTTAGTCATGTGATTAATCCACAACCCAAAACACCGAAAATACAATGAATGGTCCACTTGCTCTTCTACCCCAACTTCCAAATTCGATACAAAATACGTGACACCTTTAAAACTTCACACTGTTCCAGTCCCGCTGAAATGCACACGTAAGTTAACAGATTTCTCACGGGGAGATCCTGTTTATTGTACAGGACGTTAGTAGCGTATTAACACCAAGTATATTGGAAAAACCATGCTTAAAACCTAGATTTAATATTTCCCTTACCATAAAAAAGGAATTTAAAATAAAACCATATGGTTCAACATAAGGTTACAAAGAATAATTCCTTGTTTTAGAGAGATTCTAATAGGTGTGGATGCTGTTCAGTCAAATGGCTACTTCATCCATCCATTTTCCAAACCGCTTATCCTACTGGGTCGCGGGGGGTCCGGAGCCTATCCCGGAAGCAATGGGCACGAGGCAGGGAACAACCCAGGATGGGGGGCCAGTCCATCGCAGGGCACACTCACACACCATTCACTCACACATGCACTCCTATGGGCAATTTAGCAACTCCAATTAGCCTCGGCATGTTTTTGGACTGTGGGGGGAAACCGAAGTACCCGAAGGAAACCCCACGACGACATGGGGAGAACATGCAAACTCCACACACATGTGACCCAGGCGGACACTTGAACCCGGGTCCCAGAGGTGCGAGGCAACAGTGCTAACCACTGCACCACCATGCCACCCCATGGCTACTTCAGTATTAGTTTAAATATTAGAACTCTTGTCCGTAAGTGAAAATTGATGGGAGAACAATTTAAAACGGATTTGAGAAAGCACTTCTTTACACAGCGTGTAGTTAAGTATGGAATAGGCTTCCTGTTAGTGTAAAGCGAGCAGAAAGCCAGGGTCCTTTAAATCAGAGCTAGAAAAGTAGGTGAGTTCCTCCCAAACGAGCTTGATGGGCCGAAGGGCCTCCTCGTTTCTTGTGCTCTTAACACAGCCTGTTTACATCAAATGTGATGGTTCTCAACCCAGTTCTCGGGGGATCTCTATATACAGTCCCCCTTACACCTATAGAGTTTCTAAAGAACATTAAAGGCTATTGGTTGGTAAAGCAGTAGTAAAACCTATAACTCAAAAACATTACAGTCAAAAAACTGCCAAAACCTAACTATAGTTGCCAAGTCAGAAAAGCAACAATTCTGTATTTTCACCAGCATAGAAAGCCCCGCCGTGAAGCAGGGCATCAAAAAATTAGATTATACTCATAATGTTCCTCTCCACGGAAATCTTTAGTAAAAGGCGAAAGATTTATACGATATGAAAAGAAACCAGAGTTTACTGACGAGAACAGGGGAGCAGACACGACCACTCTCACTGCGCTGACATTCGCCATTACGGCATACTTTGGCATGATTTGTACTGAAGAGTACGTTGGCACTGACAGAGGCACAATCCATTTAAAAAGGTTAAAAAACTGGAGTCCAATAAAAACCAACATTTTTCCTACGTCGTGTCTAATAAAATACTTAAGGGGAGACGCAATCAACAGCAGAGCTGTCGGGAGATTCCTGTACGTCACAATTTAAACCACGCCCACCAACTGTGGAACCAGCCCGCTGCTCATGTATTTACAGTAGCTATGAAAAATAAGTTTCACCATTAACTTCGTGGGGTATAAAGGAAACAAATCCACCCGTTAGTAGTATTGTGCTCATGTGACTAGTCCGCAACCAACCCCCCCCCAAAAACTACAATATGCGCCGCACTCGTTTTACTACCCCCCACTTAAGGTTCAATACAAAATATGTGCTGTCTTTAAAACCCACTAAATGTACACATAAGAATCTCTCAACGAGAAAGCAGTTAACTGTTTAATGAAAGCACGTCCATAGTATAAACCTGCCTATTCAGATTATTCTTTGGATAACGCGTGAAGAGCGGACCGTAATCATGAGGTCACCCGCAAACTAAACGGTAACGAATTAATACATTTACCAGTATCACGCTATTTGCTGATTTGAGAACGCAACCAGGTTTCACTATGTAGTTTCGTGAAAGCTACTCGTTAGTATATTAACAATAACTACGTTCAGATTCTACATTCAGTTTCGCTAAAATACAACAACATAGCTATGGATTAAATAAAACACACATTCTATTATTAAACAGAAAAAGATGCCCCGCCCGGAGGCGGAGCTTTAAAAAAATTAGATTATACTCATAATGTTCCTCTCCACGGAAATCTTTAGTAAAAGGCGAAAGATTTATACGATATGAAAAGAAACCAGAGTTTACTGATGAGAACAGGGGAGCAGACAGGACCACTCTCACTGCGCTGACAAACGCCATTACGGCATACTTTGGCATGATTTGTACTGAAGATTACGTTGGCACTGACAGAGGCACAATCCATTTAAAAAGGTTAAAAAACTGGAGTCCAATAAAAACCAACATTTTTCCTACGTCGTGTCTAATGAAATACTTAAGGGGAGACGCAATCAACAGCAAAGCTGTCGGGAGATTCCTGTACGTCACAATTTAAACCACGCCCACCAACTGTGGAACCAGCCCGCTGCTCATGTATTTACAGTAGCTATAAAAATAAGTTTCCCCATTAACTTCGTGGGGTATAAAGGAAACAAATCCACCCGTTAGTAGTATTGTGCTCATGTGACTAGTCCGCAACCAACCCCCCCCCCCCCAAAAAAATACAATATGCGCCGCACTCGTTTTACTACCCCCCACTTAAGGTTCAATACAAAATATGTGCTGTCTTTAAAACCCACTAAATGTACACATAACTGCTTTCTCGTTGAGAGATTCTTAACTGTTTAATGAAAGCACGTCCATAGTATAAACCTGCCTATTCAGATTATTCTTTGGATAACGCGTGAAGAGCGGACCGTAATCATGAGGTCACCCACAAACTAAACAGTAGCGAATTAATACAATTACCAGTATCACGCTATTTGCTGATTTGAGAACGCAACCAGGTTTCACTATGTAGTTTCGTGAAAGCTACTCGTTAGTATATTAACAATAACTACGTTCAGATTCTACATTCAGTTTCGCTAAAATACAACAACATAGCTATGGATTAAATAAAACACACATTCTATTATTAAACAGGAAAAGATGCCCCGCCCGGAGGCGGAGCGTTAAAAAAATTAGATTATACTCATAATGTTCCTCTCCACGGAAATCTTTAGTAAAAGGCGAAAGATTTATACGATATGAAAAGAAACCAGAGTTTACTGAACAACCGATGCAGTCGATGCAACCGCATGCACTGTGCTAACACGCCCGATTAGGGGATTAAATTCAGGCGAAGCAATTTTCGAGTCCGAATGACTGATTACATTTTTAATTACAAAATCAGCAAATATACAGCAAACTGCATTATTTAGAAAATATTTTTATATTTTTTTGAGCCCGTTTTTAACAGAGATGCATTTCGGGGAAACCACGCCCACTGACAGGACCTACAGGCTACGTTTCTCATTTAAACAAAACCAGCAGTCTCAGGAAAATGTGAGATAGAGAGATAGAGAGATAGATAGATAGAACTTTATTAATCCCTCGGGAAGGTTCCTCTGGGAAATTCTAGTTTCCAGCAGCAGTACACCAGCATATTACAAGTTATACAAATACAATAAAAAATACAATATAAGAGAATTTAAAATACACGTACTAAAGTAAGAGCCAACATACAGATAAGGATACGAGTAGGGAGGGGGGAAAAGGGGGAAAAGGAAAAACTATTCACAATAAAAGGGAAATAGAGGGATTTAGCAGCAGTTATGTAGAGAATAGATATTGCGGTATTGCACATGAGATTGCACAGTTATGTGGTCCATTGCACAGTCCGAATGTTCGATTGTCTGGTGCAATTTATTGTTCCTGTTTCTCCCCGTCCTACTCTGACCTCCTGTTTCCCCTCCTCCTCCTCTCCCTCAGTGAGGAGTTGAACAGTTTGATGGCGTGTGGGACAAAGGAGTTTTTAAGTCTGCTGGTTCTCGACTTGGGGAGAAGCATCCTGTCACTGAACAGGCTCCTCTGTTTGTTCATGACAGTGTGCAGAGTGTGCCTAACATTGTCCATAATGGACAGCAGTTTGTTGAGAGTTCTCTTCTCAGCCACTGTCAACAGAGAGTCCAGCTTCATGCCGACTACCGAGCCGGCCCTCCTGACTAGTTTTTCCAGCCTGGATAAGTCCCTCTTTGCTGTGCTGCTCCCCCAGCACACAACAGCGTAAAAGAGGACACTGGCAACCACAGACTGGTAGAACATCCACAGGAGCTTCCTGCAGATGTTGAAGGACCGCAGCCTCCTCAGGAAGTACAGTCTGCTTTGACCCTTTTTGTACAGGTGCTGTGTGTTGATTGTCCAGTCCAGTTTGTTATCCACCCACAGTCCTAGGTACTTGTATGAGTTGACCACCTCCACTTCCTCTTCCCTGATCAGAACTGGTCGTGGACTTGGTCTGGACCTCCCAAAGTCAATGACCAGCTCCTTAGTTTTTGAGGTGTTAAGCTGCAGGTGGTTTGTGTGGCACCAAGCTACAAAGTTCATCACCAGACCTCTGTACTCCTCTTCTTGGTCGTCCCTGATACACCCCATGATGGCTGTGTCATCTGCAAACTTCTGGATGTGACATAGTTCCGAGTTATAGCAGAAGTCTGAGGTGTACAGGGTGAAGAGCAGAGGGGATAGCACAGTTCCCTGTGGTGCTCCTGTGCTACTTACTACAGTGTCAGAGGTGACGTCCTTCAGCCTGACGTACTGATGTCTATCCGTGAGATAGTTGTGGATCCAGGCAGCTAGGCAGGGATCTACCTGCATTCTGGACATTTTTTCATGGAGCAGACAGGGCCGAATTGTATTAAAGGCACTAGAGAAATCCAGGAACAGGATTCTGACAGTGACTTTTTCCTTGTCCAGGTGTGAATGGGCTTGGTGTAGGAGGTACAGTATGGCATCCTCCACACCGACATCTGTCTAGTAGGCAAACTGTAGGGGGTCCTGAGCATGTTGTACCTAGGGTCTAAGAAGGTTGAGAAAGAGCCGCTCCAGTTACGCCAGGAGATATAAAATGATATATTAAACAGATGTAGTTTTAATGTCTAATTTAGATTTTGCCGCTGACCAGGGGTCCCTTTGTACATTTTACTGCCGACTGGCCTTCATTAGACCGTACATGATATCACTGCCCATGCGCCGCCTGCACTTACACCCCCATCCGTAGGTAAAATACATTCACACACTTTACCAACACAATAAGGGCCCATTTTAAAACGAAGCCCCCACTGTCTCCAGAATTACTGACATTTTCCCAAAATGAACACATACAAAAATCTTCCAGTGATGTTCTACTAGCTAAAATTTCGTGCACTGACCTCGTCTTCTTGTTACGCAGAAATTACATTTATATGAATACACAGACCGCTTCACTGACAATTTGTGACCTACAAAATGTATTATCCATAAAAGATAGCATATGACAGTGCTCAAGGAGAAAAGTCCGTACTTTCAGAAGCTCCCGTAGTCCAGGGTATGCGTTTTTCTATGCACGAATTGCAACTAACCTGATTAAGACTCATTTTGAGATACAAACATGAATTTCTCCAAATACAACTGGCAAGGTGATCTTTAAACATTTAGCAAAGTTTTAAAAATATCTATTACAACAAAAAAACGGCTTGCCACACTATATGAACTTTAAAGACCTTTTTATCTTGAGTATTAGTCAACAACTCAAAACGAAAATGTGGCAACAATGAACACTTCATCCACAATCCATCATACCAAGCAACTCTCCGCGTATTATAGCAAGTTTATGCTAATACTTCTGTAGCCGACTTTCTTTGCGCCACAGTGAAAATGGGGTCTAGATAACTGATGCTTTTTCCTTTAAGTAACTCATAATATTCATTATAAAACAATGGAAGTGACTGTATTGGTTACATGCAGAAAGTGTACTTTGTGTGACTAAACCGCAAGCATTTCTCCCCTCATGTGCGTACATTCTCTATGCTTGGGTAAAGCTCCAATATTATCACAAAGCTCAGTGGAGGTTTAAATCTGCTTCCAAAATCTAAATTGTTTAATTAGAAAAATGATTTTTCACTGATAAGCAAAAACCTAAAAACAGTTTAGGGCGAAACAAAACAAAACACAAACATTAGAACTCATACTTCAAGCTTATAGTAAGTTTAATAAAGATTCTGTCATTTTCACCAGCATAGGAAGCCCCGCCGTGAAGCAGGGCATCAAAAAATTAGATTATACTCATAATGTTCCTCTCCACGGAAATCTTTAGTAAAAGGCGAAAGATTTATACGATATGAAGAGAAACCAGAGTTTACTGAAGGACATGGGGAATGGATTCGACAGCATTCATTGGACTACCATTCCTGATCGGGGTTAAATAAACCACTATCATAATTTGAACCTGGTAAACTAGTAAAACACAGTGTATGCAATATGGAAGCAAGATGCAATAGTACACTTTAATAATCTGATGGTAAACTTTAAATAAAACGATCGGCTGAGAAAAGCTCAAGGAAACATAATGCATGATGGGAACTTTATGCAAATTGGACACTGCCGGTAAAGACTTGGCGAGTAAGTAATGCTGAACTGACTTTATAAAAGGGAATTTTGAAAATGGAAATAAATGCATTTTACACATAAAACTGAAAAAAGGGATAAGATTGGCTGTCTGTTCTTGTTTTTCTGTGTATGCCGGGACCTGCAAACAGAGCTAACTTACTATCCGCGATACCAGAGACCGTATTCAGTGCCGAACCCAAGGAGCACCGCGGACACGCCGATCGGCCAGGAAGACAATACCAAGACCGTTTAATGTACTCTCATGCTGGTGTGTCAAAGAACATATGAAATACACTTTCGCTTCACTGCACTTAATTTTATTTAGTACAAAGTCACTAGCGAGACAGATACAGATATAAACGATAGTTTAACCTAGCAAAGCCACCGCATACCTTCTCAATTGTTACTAGGAATAATTCGCGTCATCTAAGGTGAAGCAAAATAGTTATTTATTCTGGCGTTTGAGTATACGACATGTATAGATATTTTGCTTATTATTTAGCCTAATATTATTTCTTTATGAATGTATTAAAACAAAAAATTATTCGTTAATCATCACATGGAACACTAATCCATTTACCTATATCAACACAATTTTATTTTATATCCAGCCTGATATATATTTTTGTATTAGGGAAAAATAAATCATGACTCTGAAAGTAAATCTAAAAACAGGCAGAACACACACTAAAAATACACAAACGTTACGAGTATGTACGTCTATACGTTGAGTTAGAAAATAACAGACTCGTTAAGAGGAATGTCGAAAGGAAGATGTCATTGTTAGCCTCCAATGCAATTAAAAGTTTCTTCTAATATTTTAACTCCGAAAGCGCTCGAAAAGCTGAAATCACTAATCTGCAGGATAGTAAGGGCCTTTTAATTGAAAATGAAATTGATATAGTAAATGAGTTTGTTTTACATGGGTGTTCACTGTAGCACACAAGTAGCTTACTACCTCTTATTACTAATTCAGCGTCGTGTATAACCAATACATGCATAACTGAAGCTGATGTGCTACAAAGCCTAGCTAAACCTAAAATAAATAAACTGTAGGGCCCTGATGGCATCTTACCCATAGTTTAGAGAGATTAGGGACATTATTAGCCAACCTTTATTATTTCAGAAATCCTTATCTGCTGGTGTGGTACCTTATATTAGCATGCTTCCAATCAGAACACCCATATTCAGAAAAGGGGATAGAACAGTCAGCCCTTGTACATTCATGCTTCGTGATTTGCAAATTCACAGATTCGTGAAAATTTCATTCTACTGCGTTTTATTAAACATTTTTCATGTATGTATTTTTGTTCGTTCTCTTTTTCGTGGTTAGCACATTGTATTTTTACATTTGTGTGCGTCTTTACGTAATTTTTAATTGACTTAATACCTGTACCCTGTATGTACGTTTCCTTTACGTACTTAATTGAATTGTACCTTGGTTACGTATACGACTTCTGTCAATAAGTTTACAGTCCTGTTCATTTTACCTTACTGTGAATGCCGTGTTCTACGAATTGGTAGGGGTAACATTAGTATACTGTGCTGTAAACGTGCTATTGTGACAAATATCCATTAGGCAATACTGTATTCTATTTTTTACATCAAACGTTTATTTATTAAATTTTTTTTAAAGGTAATATATTAAGCTAACTTCTAAATGAAATTAAAGTGTTTTGGGAGCATGACTGTGGTCATATTTATGGTTTAAAGTATAGAAATAAGCACATATTACCATTTTTAGTGACACTACCGAACATCCGCGAATCCTCCTCATTTGTGACGGGTTCTGGAACCTAATCTCGCGAATGTCCGAGGTCTGACTGTAATCCAGTAAACTATAGGCCAATTAGTTTAACTTGCATAACTGGAAAAGTAATGGAAGCTAAAATCCAAGTGAAAATGGAAGGTTGCCTGGATTCAAATAACATTCTGAGGGATAGCCAACATGGATTTAGGAGAGGTAGATCACATTTAACTAATCTGCATAAGTTCTGAGGAAGCTATAAGAGAAATTGATCGCAAAAAGACCTATGATGTGATCTACTTAGACTTCCAGAAGGCCTTTGATGTTGTCCCCCACAAAATGGCTCTTGCTTAAGCTCAAAGCTGCAGGAATCTTAGGAACTGTAGCAGCTTGGATCAAAAACTGGTTAACTGACAGTAAGCAGCGAGTAGTTATTAGAGGCACAATGTTACAGTGGGCCTGCGTTCATAGTGGGGTACTGCAGGGTTCAATTTTAGGACCACTATTGTTCATAATTAATGATATTGACACCAATACATACAGTAAACTGGTTAAATTTGCAGACGACACCAAGGTGGGTGGTGTAGCAGATACTGATCTAGAAACAAGGAGGCTACAATGGGATCTTGCTTTAATTAATGACTGAGCTGATACCTGGCAGATGAAATTCAACATAGAAAAATGTAAGGTAATTCATGCAGGGAGCAGAATTTGAAGTACAGATATTTTATTGGTTCCACTGAAATAAAGGTAGCTGATTATGAGAAAGACCTCGGTGTGAATGTTGATGCTTCCGTGTCCCACTCTTACCAGTGTGAGGAAGCAATTAATAAGGCCAATAGGATGTTGGGTTAAATTCTATGCACCTAGAGATGCAAGTCAAGGAAGGCGATGGTAAGATTATACAATTCCTTAATCAGACCCTACCTAGAATATTGTGTGCAGGATTGGTCACGATACCTTAAAAAAGGACATTACTGCCCTGGAAAGGGTTCAACGTAGGGCTACAAGAATGATTCCTCATCTTAGAGGAATGTCTTATGAGGAGAGATTGCTTGAGGTTGAACAGATTCAGCTCAGCTAAAGGGAGACTAAGGTGGGACATGATCTAGGTATATAAAGGTGTTCTCACACATAGTCCTCTTTAAAGGAACGGAACTCAGACCTCTAGAAGTGGTCCCAAAAGTGGACCAACAGAAAAGGAATTCAGTTCTTTTTGTGTTCACAATGTGAGTTCATTTGAAAGGGGACTCAGTTCTCTTTCTGGTTGACTTCAGCTCAGATGAGGCCTCAGTCCCTTTTCTGTTCTTACTTCAAGATCTTATGGAGCCCAATCTCAGACCTTTACTGCTTTGGATTCTGGGTAGTTTTCACTTCCAACAAGATGGCCTTTGCATTCCTGTGTGTTGTAGATATTTGACGTTTTATGTTTTCTTTGTTCTAAATGTCAAGAAGCGCCGCAGTCCCCCCCGTGACCAAACTATGCCGTGTCCCACACTTGCAGCCATTATTTTTGCTTGTTCCCTGTGACTGCATCACATGATCTGCCTTGGGCAAAGCTAAATGGTAAACATCGAAGCAAGCCAGGACCGCTTTGTGTTCATAATGCACAAGTTAAACGAACCGTGACACGGACTAAAAGCCAACCGGACTGAGACCGGACTACCTCCCGATGTGGTCTCAGTTCGTTTGGGGTGTTCACATATATGCAAAAAATGCTGACTGATCGATCTGAGTTCACTTTATAGGATGAAACGGACCAAGTGTGAAAACACCCTAAGATTCTAACAGGTCTGGGTGCTGTTCAAACAAATAGTTGCTTCAGTATTAATTTAAAATCCTAGAACTCGTGGCCATAGGTGGAAATTAGCAGGATTTTAAAACGGATTTGAGAAAGCACTTCTTTACACAGCGTGTAGTTAAGTATGGAATAGGCTTCCTGTTAGTGTAATGCCAGCTGGAACCCGGGGTCCTTTAAATCAGAGTTAGAAAAGTAGTTGAGTTCCTCCCAAACGAGCTTGATGGCTCGAAAGGTCACCTCTCGTTTCTTATGCTCTTAACACGGCCTGTTTACATCAAATGTGATGGTTCTCAACCCAGTTCTTGGGGGATCCTGCACAGTCTATATTTTTGTTGTCTCACACCTCCCCCTTACACCTATAGAGTTTCTAAAGAACATTAAAGGCTATTGGTTGGTAAAGCAGTAGTAAAACCACTAACTCAAAAACATTACAGTCGGGAAACAGCATTTATTAGTTGAGTTTTGGCAAAGTCAGAAAAACAACAATTCTGTATTTTCACCAGCACAGAAAGCCCCGCCGTGAAGCAGGGCATCAAAAAATTAGATTATACTCATAATGTTCCTCTCCACGGAAATCTTTAGTAAAAGGCGAAAGATTTATACGATATGAAAAGAAACCAGAGTTTACTGACGAGAACAGGGGAGCAGACACGACCACTCTCACTGCGCTGACATTCGCCATTACGGCATACTTTGGCATGATTTGTATTGAAGGTTACGTTGGCACTGATAGAGGCACAATCCATTTAAAAAGGTTAAAAACCTAGAGTCCAATAAAAACCAACATTTTTGCTACATGGATTCTAATAAAATGCTTAAGGGGAGACGCAAGCAACAGCAGAGCTGCTGGGAGATTCCTGTACGTCACAATTTAAACCACGCCTTTCTTTACACAGCGTGTAAAGTATGGAATAGGCTTCCTGTTAGTCTAGCGCAAGCTGAAACCTGGGTTCCTTTAAAGCAGAACTAGATAAGATTTTAACAACTGTGAGCAATTAAATGAATTCTCCCCAAAACGAGCTTGATGGGCTGAATGGCCTCCTTTCGTTTGTAAATGTCTTATGTTCTTACCACAGCTGGTTTACATCAAATGTTCCCAGTGCCATTCAGAACAGTACGGCTCCCACAGAGCAGGCCTATCAGCCAGTATCTAAGCCTAAATTATGATGGAACAACTGTACACCATCAGCCTAGAACGTGTTTAGGTGTTTTTGCATCACACATTTGACGTGGCAATACTGTATTGTATCGAAATGTAACTCATCAAATTGGCCTAGATCCTCAGCAAAGAAAGGCTGCTTTTGGGAAATGATTAGGGACGCCACGCTGTGCAGGCCTAGTGCTCGCTGATGGACACTGGATTTCTTGAATGTACAGCAATCAAACGGTATCATTTGGTCTCAGAACAGCAGACATACGAGCAAACAAGAACCGCGCTTCCTCACCTGCCCTCACTCCGTTTCTCCAGTAACGCTCTGAAAACTTATAGACGATTACATTTCCATTTCCGAGGCTTAAACCATGTCCAGCATGATCACCAGGAAAAGTCACGGGTACTATTACGATAATTATAGACTTATATGGTTATATAGCCTCTTACGCAGCCGTAACTCTCAAGCACCAATTTCATTAGATAAGATGCGCGCAGGCGTGAGCTGCCATCTTAGATGCACCGTGGACGTAGATGAATATAAATTATACATCCACCAGAGTTGTTTCTTACCTTGTTTTATACTCTCTGCTCATTTCATAGGGGACCTGGTGTGGCCGCAGGTATGAGGTCCGCGCTCGGCCCACGGATTCTTCAGGAACCTTCACTTTCAATGGAGCCGCACGTTGCTGAGTGATTTTTCATCAAAATTGGCTTGTCCGAGTTATCGGCCATATTTTTTTAGTAGTAATTTTTATTGCCAGTGCCATGGAGAATTTTATTAGATAAAAAGGAGGAGCAGGGCAAAAAGGGCCGGTTTGAACGCCCGACCAACTCTAAAATGTGATTTCTTTTAATTATCAGAGCAGCTGAAGAGAATGACGCTGCATAACGTAACAAAATAACGTCGGTCGCACTTCCTTATGATTGTTTAACAAATCCCATTAGTGTTTTCAGATACATGGGAGGCGAACAGTTTGAAACACTCAGATTTTCAGATGGAAAACTTCATCCCACTCATCCAGTAATATATATCCACGTTACTTAGCCTCATGCCCCGGCCTTATTAGCGAATGAATGTCCTGTATACGTTAGACTCGCAGCCTTTGAGTGATTCTGTTGCTCAGTGTTTTGTTCTGTTTTTCGAAACAGCTTTCATTTGTTCTTGGATTATCTATATTCTGCAGATGTCGGTCCATCTCCTCCCACACGCCCAGTACAGATATGGTAGCACGTGTAGCCAATCCTTTTGACGGCGGATTATTTTAATATTTTTCAACTTCTTAATCATAAACGAGTTCTTGCATATAATCCTGTGTAAGAACGCTTCAATGATAAGCTGCTAAAGGTAGAAAAGGACAGTGGATGCGGCTATATAGCGGCTATAACATTAATTTATAACAGCGTTTAGATTATTAATACACCAAATGGCCGTGTTATTACGATTAGTTTTTCCTGAGAAGGAAGATGGCATTACCGAGTAAATGAAATAGCTTTCATGAAATAGACCACATTCCACATTAAGTGGAAAAGAGAGTGTAGATACGTTTATATCTATTTTTAATTCTATTGCTGTCACTTTTGATAATTTTAATGTTCAACTATGTTAGAGATATGAGCCCAATGGAAACACATTTGACTACGTGAGTTTTTTCCTTATTACAATAGGCAGCGTGGGGTTTTCGGATAAGTATTTTAATGGTTGAAAGGTCTCATCAGGTTAAGCTGAAGCAGCACTACATACAAGAAATATCCATTCGTCTTCTATCAGCTTATCCTCGTCGGGCGCACTGGGACACACGAAACAGGAAGTCTTAAACCATCTTAAAATCCTCCTTTATATCTTAAGAAGAATGGCTGTGATATCCATTTGTGCCTCACCCCTTCTGGTTCCTATGGAAACCAAGTTTAACGTGGTACTGATACTTCCCTCACACTCTGCCATGCTGTTTGTTTTCCTTTGTGAGTAACCATAGCAACCTCACATCTCAGGCCTTTGTCGGACCCTCTCTGTGAATCCGGAGGACAAAGCAGGTTGCTCCTGTAAAGCTGAGGATTTCCAACTTCTGCAGTGACATTTATTTAAATTGACGCGCGCTTTGGGATGTGGGATTTAAACGACAGTTCATAGTCATTATATGGAAGAGAAAGCCTACTTAAATGCTCAGTGTCAATGTACATTCATGAGAAAAAAAATACACCAGACTTTGATGAAAGGAAAATAGCTCCCTTCTAATGACTGTCCTTATTGCGGATTCACATATGAATCACTGGGATTTCAGTGACAATTTACCTGAAAATTAATCTTCAATTTATTATGTGAAAATTCCCGTATTTGTAGGACATAGGCAAGACGCCAGTTGCAAAGGTAAGGTAACCAGCTTCCATAAGGTAAGGCCATCGGTTCAGGAATTGCCGTTTCATGGCAGCTGCTCTGGAATAGCAGACGCCCACGGTGGTTCTGAGGTTCACTCCTTGGTTTTTTTTCCAAAGGCAATGATATAGACGTGTATGATTTCCATATTCTGTGCGAATGACATTCCTCATTTGTTTTCATGGAAATTACATGTGGGTCGAACTGATTAGAGAGCTCAGAGCTGAACGCAGATGGAATTTCACATTTCTCATGAAATAATCACAATCTTTGTCCTTGACATGCATCAAACGTCCATATGCAAGTGCATGGCAAAGTGCTGTTAGTCTTCCTCAGTACCTTTCCTGGAAGTGGCATATTTCCTCGGCTTCCCAAAGGAATTTGTCACCTTATTACTTGCATTTACATGTCAGAAAGTTAGCACGTCCCTTGGGGGGGGGGGGGGGGGGGGGGGACACTCAAAACTACAGCATGCAATAAGCCATTTGGACTAATGACTGGAATCAAGGACTGGGAAATGGGTGATTTTTGTTTGCATCTGATATAAACGTGGACATCATACATTTAAAAAGATCTCACTCACCATTCTCGTTTAAAGCACTACAAAGGCAGGAAAAAAAACACAAATGAATCCCTTGTGCCCCAGAAACAGTTATTCTCAATCATAGCCAAGCTCGTTTGTCAGAGTAATTTCCACCCAATAAAGACCTTCACAATAAGCATAAATGCGTCATTATAATCAAACCAAGTCAGAATAATAATAAAAAAAACACACACCGGTAATGAGGTACAGTATTATTTTTTTATTAGCATTAAAAATCGTAAGACGGGTGGCACATTGGACTGATTTTATCGTTCAATATGAAATTGTGGACGTGGACTGGTAAGCCTGAAGCTGAAAAGCAACGCTTAAAGCGTTTTACGCGTCTTCGGATATCTGCCTAGATATTTTACGCCACTGCAAAACATTGGGCAGGGTTAGTTTGTAAAAATATATATTTGCAAAATTTTCCATTTTGAAACTCACAGACATTATAAAACACCTGGATCGGCCCTGATTGGCTACAGACAAACGAACGGCAGTGAAGCAGACGACAAGGTGAGGAATGTCATTACCACACAGGTTTGTTATTTTAACCACCGCCCCTAAAACCACAATTTAAAGAGGACTTTACTGGCATCCATGTGATCACACACACACACACACACACACACAGAACATAAAAACAGTTGAGGTTTGTGGAGGTAAGTAATGCATTCCTTATTTCCTCAGTTCAGTCATTACCTTCAAAACATTAAGAAAATATTTTCCTAAATCTGTATAAAATTCCACACGATTTAAGTTTTTAAATCATGAAACGTGAAATCATAACATTTTTGGCAATAGCAATCAAAATGACAACTGCACTTCAGCTCGATGACATGGTTCTGCTCCAGTAGTGCAAAGAAAACGAACGTAGACCAGGTGCTAGTTTTAGAGTAGAGTAAAAATGCAAAACCACCACAGACCAGTTGGTTGGTTGTACTTGGGCAAAAATGCCTGGAATGTCTCATAAATACTGTTCTGTATGTTGGTTTAAAAGTTAAAAAACAGAGGTTTACGGTTCCCTAGCAACACCACCCAGCAGGATATCCATTAGGGGAGCCAGAGAGGGTGTTGTGGCAGAATTGTTTCTCTGTGGAAGGCTACTACGCCATTTCAGTCACCAATCTCTTAGGAAGCTCAATCCCCCTCACCAGCTTCTTAACTTATTCACCTCCCGGCCACAAGGGCGGCGCTCACACAGCCTTGACATCGATAGGGCGGCAGTTCTGCGGGTCCTGACGGAGAGCCTTGACAGTCTGCAGCCGCCGGCCGTGCAGTGTGAAGCGGGACCAGGCCAGCAGCTGCAGCAGGGCGCAGGTGATGGGCACCAGGACCAGCAGGTAGAAGCAGCCCTGGCGGAGCGCCACCTTCACTGTGACCTCTGCACCTGGGCTGGGTGCAGCCCGTACAGCTACAGCGTCCTGCATGGGGTCGCGCTCGAAGATGTCGTAGCCTGGCAGGAAAGCAAGGTGCCATGGCGATTTAGAGAGGAAGACGTACGGCGAGCCGTTTTAGCATAACCTCACTTCTAGAGGATCTCTCAGATTCACTACTAATTAGTTAGAATGCAGATTCTTGATATCAAAAATTCAGTCGTATTTCTGATGAATTTCTGATAAAGAATCTGCATTCTGGGGCGGCATGGTGGTGCAGTGGTTAGCACTGTTGCCTCACACCTCTGGGACCTGGGTTCGAGTCTCCGCCTGGGTCACATGTGTGTGGAGTTTGCATGTTCTTCCCATGTCGTCGTGGGGTTTCCTCCGGGTACTCCAGTTTCCCCCCACAGTCCAAAAACATGCTGAGGCTAATTGGAGTTGCTAAATTGCCTGTAGGTGTGAATGTGTGTGAATGGTGTGTGAGTGTGCCCTGCGATGGGCTGGCCCCCCATCCTGGGTTGTTCCCTGCCTCGTGCCCATTGCTTCCGGGACAGGCTCCGGACCCCCTGCGACCTAGTAGGATAAGCGGTTTGGAAAATGGATGGATGGATGGAATCTGCATTCTCAGTAGTTGCAACTGAATTAGTGATATCCTCTAGAAATGCATTAGAGCTAATAGGGCTTGCCATACAGATGGGATTCGAACCCACATTGGCACTGGTCATGACATCCCCTCCAGGTAATGCAATGCAGGGACCTACCCTGCGCATTAGGAGCGGTTTTAGCAAAGGCAGATACCCAAACTGGCTCCCCCCCCTTTCCCTTCCGTCTCCATCTTCTGAGTACTGGCGTTATGCGGCACTGACTGCGGTCGCAGAACTTAAGCCCTGCAGCTTTTAATTTAGGGAAGAAACATGGGCAGGTTGCATGAGAACACAGCTGGGCTGTCAGACAGCCCGGGACAGGACCCCCCCATGCCAGACGTCTGAGGTTTTATGGGCCTCTGAACGCGACCGTCAGGGGGGGGAAGGTGGGGAATGGACAAAACAGCTCTTATACTGCATAGACTCCACCCACAAATGAGGTCTGTGGCTTTAGCTCCGCCCCTTCACTCACTCTACTGACCTGTGTACAAGCAGAGCAGCCAGGTCCCCGCGAGCGGAGCGAAGGTCTGGCCCGGCTTGGTGACCAGCGCCACCATTCCAAAGAGCAGCGCCGAGGCGGCCTGCTGCCGTCGATTCAGGACCAGGTCCTCGTCCACCAGGTCCGTCACCACCAGGTTGAGCAGCTTGCAGGTGCCTTCCGTGAAGACGCGGTTACTGCGGGACAGACCACGGTGCAGACCACCCTCTCCTTAGCTTTAGGGACAGGAGGTGCTCATTACACTCAAATGTGCCAGATACTCACCCGCTGCCAGTCGGGCACCAGCCTTCAGGCCCCTCCCACCTTAGCTAGAGTCCTCAGATCCCTGATTCAGTCTGTTTCACGTCAGTGTCTCTGTGGGTCCACACCCCCCCCCAGTATCCCACACTCAAGCTGTACTAGGGCGCTTTGCCAAGTGAGGCCAGGATTTCTCACAGCAGAGAACATTTTCTTCACCTTTGCGTGACAAATGGACTCTACTTTATACACTTTTTTAGACATTCTTCGTTCACTGTGAGCTGTCTAAGCAGAAAATGCACAAGGCCACTGCGCAGCCCTAATCAAAAGACTCACTACATACAGCACATTTGTGTGTTTATTTCTGTTATTGTTTTGGACGTCTTGTGTTGTCTTCTGTGTAGAGTCGTTTTGTAAGTCTTGGACGACCGACCGCCGTTTCATTCCACAGCATGCCTGCGTATTCTGAATTTACAATGGTTTGACTGGACCCTACAGCAGTGCCGCACCAGTCCGCAGGAACTCCGAAGGTATTACGGAAACGCCCCGGGCAGCCGAAGTGGGCGGAGCTGGGCTGGAAGGACGGCCCCTCACCTGGCGATGAAGAGGCACAGCAGGTAGATGTGGTCGGTGCCGGCCAGCAGCATGACGGCGCTCAAGGCCAGCTTGAGGACGAAGAGCCAGCGGATGACGCTGTAGACCCCGAAGCGCCGGCACAACGTCAGGAAGTACAGGTTGTTGATGTGGGGGGCGATGTACGAGATCCCTGTTGGCACAGGGGGTGGAGCGCATCAATCAATCGACCAATCAAAATTTGTTTATATAGCACCTTTCAAACAACTCAAAAGTACTTCCATAGTCAGAGATAACGTGGAGAATAAAAGCCCCCCCCCCCCCCATTCTCTCTCTCGGGATCTGCACCCTCGTGTGTGTGTGTGTGTGTGTGTGTGTGTGTGTGTGTGTGTGTGTGTGTGTGTGTGTGTGTGTGTGTGTGTGTGTGTCTCATCCCACAACGTGGCACAGAACTGCTGAGCTGGAGAGAATCCCAGCCCCCTGGATCCCCCCACAGGATACAAAATGTCTGGAGCACTTCCATGAAGTCCCAGTTATCTAACCCCGAGGCACCTCCAGGAACCCATAAAACCGCCCCCCCCCGCCCCCCGCCGGAGGAATTCTTACCCAGCAAGAAGGAACTGGTTGAGGCTGAGATCTTGTCCGAAAGAAGGTGCTCCAGGAACAGTGGAAAGAAGTTACTGTTAAAGTGGCAGTGGAACACCTGAAGGGGGGTGACAAGAGCGAAAGGTGAGGGAAGGGAGATTGGAAACTAAACATCAGCCTCATCCCACTGGGACAAGCAATTAGACTGTTGTGCCATATTGAATAGCTTTCTTAAACCAATCATAAATTTTAAAAAAAAAATGTTTCTAGGTAACACAGGCCAAGGTCTATAGCTTTGGTATAATTATAGTGTCATTTGAGGCTGGAACATGTGACCCAGCACCACCCTGATAGCCGTCGTCATGGCAATGCACACACCTGAACCAGGTTCATGGACACGAACCACAGGAAGTTCCTGTGTCTGGACAGCTGCCTTAGGTACTGCCCCAGGGTGACGGGCTTGTCCCGGGCCAGAGGGGCGGCATCCACACACAGCCTGAGTGGGACAGCAGGAACATGCACAGGCCTGTCATTCAAAGCCACGTGGACACCCCCCCCCCCCATGTGACGAGTCCTACATACTCCTTCAGGGCCTCTGCCTCGCTCCACCGTGCCCGGGCCCCACTCTGGAAGCGGCGTCGGAGCAGGTGGGAGACGACCGTGAAACCCAATGCTGACATGCCGGCCAGAACCACACAGAACAGCCGGAAGGGGAACAGGTCCGCCTTGTCCCAGAAGCCATGGGACAGGAAGACTGAGAGTGAGCCCAGGGCGCTGAAGAGCGAGCCGTGGAAGTTCAGGCGCGTGCGGTCGGCTGCCGACACGGCCAGGTCGGCCAGCAGTGCATTGTGGCTCAGGTCCACTGCAGTCAGGAAGCCGTCGTACAGACAGAGGCAGGCAAGGAACTGCAGTGCCGGGGGGGCCCATGCCACCCAGAAGGCCAGGAAGGAGAGCGCAAACAGGGGTCCGCTCCGGGACAGGGTCCACACCCTCTTCAGAACCACCTCAGGGGAGGATAGCTGGGTGCCTGACCTGCAGGGGGCAGCAGAGAGCAGGAGACCAGCTTAGGTGTCGCTCAGTACCAAGACCTTGAAGAGCAGACTGCACTGCAGCTGGACTCCCACAACCTGCCGAGCCAGACAAAGACCACCACCCTGCATTCCCTTGTATGCCTACCCCCTGCATATCACAACTTTGCCATTGCTGCCCCTACTGCACTATATACCCGCATCTCTATACACAGCCGACAGCACGGAAGGCGGGAGAGGCGGTGAGGGGGCTTACTCCTGCGAGCCGAGGAAGGAGCGATCACTGAGCCAGCCGAAGAGGGGGTCATTCAGGCTGTTCCAGATCAGGAACACAGTCTGGCAAGGAGGGGCATCTCATGTTAAAGTGCTGACATAAGCTCATGGGAGTTTTACTTACACAAGAATGTTCTGAAGGCAGAATGAAAAATGATCATCTCTCTGAACCAATCAGATCTTGGTCAGACGTCAGATCAACCAATCAGATGTCTTGGACCCACCTCCTCCACAATCTGACTGGTTATCTCTCTGAACCAATCATATTTCGGTCTCCCCTGCATTTTCATGCAAGTAAGCCTGCTGTGGAGCTGGTGACGGGAGAATGTCAGGGTCCTCACCTCTCCCACCCAGAAGGAGATCTTGTCGATCTTGTAGATGGACACAAAAGTCTCCACATAATACAGGAGGAATACATTGTGCAGGATTGAGACGAAGAGCGACAGGGAACCGTAGAGCACTGCCGTGGGGACCCCGGGCCAGCTGGGGCCCCCCGTCCGCTCGCCCATGCTCACTGGCCGCCGCTGCCAGGCCCGTTCAGCCCCTCGGCCGAGCCGTAGCCATCCTGGAGATGCTGCCTGTGCCGGTCAGCCCCGGTCCTGTCTCTGTGGCAGAGGAGACACAGAACAGCAAATCTAAGAAACAGATACAGTTTGCATGCAACTGTGCCAATTTCACAGAGAACGACGCCCCTCATACCTCAGGAAACAGCCGTGCAGCACGAACCAAATAATTACTCAGTAACTTAGTAACGGCGTCACAGAAACACTATGCAGGAGGAAAGCAACAATACCAGAGGAAATCCAATTAAACCAACTGATAATGACATCACTTCCTGTTTGAAGAACGTGATAAAGCATAGATACAGTCAAACTGGACACACACAGCAAAACAAACAGGAGAGCCGACATCAGCTAAAGTGAGTCCCGGGTGGGAGGAGGCCAGGCCATTTTCTCAGGATCAGCCCACCCCCATCTCCATCACAACCGAGCCAAGTCATTAATCGTTAAGCTGAACTTAACCCTAAATCACAGTCCCTGGCATGGAGGAGGCAGCTGTGAGACGTCAGCTTCCAGGATCCTTAACGATTCATTCCCAGTTCTGAGTGTTTGAGTAAGCTGACCAGGAAAAGGCCGTTTATTTTACACACCCTACCAGGGTAAACACCTCAGGGACACACACACACACACACACACACACACACAGGAGCTCCAATCTCCGGGTACATCACTGGAGCATGGAGTACACATAAGGACTCTCACGGATGTCTATCATGGGAATCTTCTAGAAAGACTCTCCACACATTCTGGGTGAATGAGAGGAGAGGCGTGGTCAGTTAGAAGACACATCCTGCTTACTGCCTGCCCCCAAATCCACCCCCCACACCTCCGTCCCAGCCCAGCTCACTGTCCAAACAAAAACCTCCAGGTCTATTCATGGTGGCACTCGGACAGTGACATTCGCCGCATTGTCAGGCACCGCTGCCATGGTTACCAAGGATGTGCTCCAAGGTGAGCGGAGAGACCAGCACATATACACACCCAATCCAGCCACCGTGTCACAGGCTGCACGTCCCGCTTGGAATCAGAAGAGGGCCTGTCTGAAGCAGCTGCTGTTGCTTCTCCATGAGCCCCTCCCTCTGGAACATCCCCCCCCCCATTGCCCAGACTGTTTAAAGAACCACCCATGAGCTCCGTTGAGGATCTGATCTGATGTCACCTGTCCTGATCTGATAAGTGTGAACCCAGTCCCACGTCCGGGTGCACACTCACTCTCACTACTGGGCGCCTGATGCATAAGGGTGCACAGAGATCGAGGTGTGGCCTGCCTGATTTCCCAGCGGTCACAAGGTTGCTGGTTTACGTCCCAGACTTATTCACAATAAAACTAACATGATATACATAGCCTGAGCACAGTCTGGTACAGTTTCTCCTATCGAGCGGAAAGATTTCCTATCCAAACATGTTCACAAGCGGAAAAAATGACAACAACAACACAACATGAAACTGGGAACAGATAAGAAACAATGTAAAGAGGAAACCGCATGAGAAGTAAGGCGATTAAAGCCCTTAAAGAAGATACTTTAAAATAAAAAAGAAAGTATAAACCATGATAAACTGGTCTAGATAAGTAAGATTACAAAGTATAAAAAAAATTCTCACGCGCCCCCTGGTGCGCCGTACTGCAGCGCTTTGTAAAACTGCGATTAAGCGTTTCCGCTCATACACTGACATTTCTGCAATGCACAGTAAATATCTTCGTAGTAATTCAACTATAAGGCTAATTATTAGTATAATCCGCGGAAATATTAAACCTTCACTAGAGCCAAGTCGTTAACGTTCTAACGATGCCGCTGGTGTTCAGGGCGTGAACTGAAGCCGCTAAGATGTCATAGGAATCCGACAGAAACTAACACAATGATGGCAGAATAAGCTGGAAATCCTGACCGTGACACCCTGCGAGGCTTTCGGGTACAAACACACACCGCCTGTTGACAGTGACATTTAGCACAGAAACTGATCATGGTAGGACGGAGGCCACTTCCTTGCTCATAAGACACAGGACCGCGTTTACTTTTCGGACAAACTTCCCAAAGGTCGCGTTTATTTTTCAGCGGCAGGAAAATTAACCATTACCCACTGTAATACTAACATTCACGTTTCCATCGCGTATCCCATCCGACTCAAACATCACACTAGACTATCTACCCACCCACGATACATTTACTATCTTTGCGCATCACTTAACGTTACAATGTTTCCGCTTATTATTGAACTTATACGTCATGATTTTACATTACGCCGGTGTGGTGCCACAGGTCCTCCACGTCCCAGATCAGAGATCGTTACCGACTAGCTGGTTAGCCAGCAGGCGCTAACCAGTAAGATTACTCACGATTGCCTTATGCCTCCCTCCTTCCTCCTCTTTTACGTGGCCATCGCCGTCCAAATGGCACAATTAAAAATGCATCAATGGAAACCTTCGGTTCTGCTTAAATATGCTTCGGTTTTTCGTTGTAATTTACAATATGTAGCTACCTCGCTAACTTACTATAACCAGACAGCTTACCGCCGCTTTTCCCCGCCCCTGCGACCCCTGATCACCGCTTTTATCGCTCACCATGTCGCCGAATGCTCCACGCAAACTGTTGATCCGCGGCGGACGGCGCCCCCGGAAAATGTGCCGATGCTCAGCCTCCCCGCGCCGCGCGCGCACGCACACACACACACCTTCGCCGGTAATAAAGAGGCCCCACAGAGCCAGGAAATTTAATCGCGTCACCAGACACCCAGCCACGCCCCATCCCTCCACCCGCACGCCGGCCACAGAACGGCCCCCTTTTCCTTCGCTCCGCCGGGGGTCTCCGCCGCCCGAAGTCCGCAGCCACAGCGCCACCTGCAGTCCGTGCGCCGTCGCCACCGCCGTGCTTTTACCACCCCCGCGTTCCAAATCGCCGTTCCGCTTTCTTCACTATTTCCCCGTTGTCTCTTCTCAAAAGATCAGAGTCGATCAACATGGCAGCAGTAACTTAAAACCAGGACCGTTATTCCTGTATTTACATGTATGCAATAATCACTGGATAAACAGTTTTGGAAGATATACGGATTGATATGTTAGCAGTCAATATGTTATAACAATATGGATTTACTGAGCAGGTAATACAAGCAAAAGGAAGGTCTGTATGTGTACATAGACAAAATACAGCGAAGAGGGGGAGTAAATTGAAGGGAACTGCTAATAATATAGGCATATTATTGTAAAGGAGCTGAGGAAGAGTAGATCTTGAGCCGCGCTTTGCCTCCTGGACAGTTTTAGTTTACGTAACACTGTCATGCCAGTCCTGAACTGTGCGGAATGGGATGTTCGGCCGAAGTTCACGTCTCTGCGAAGAAGAAATATGGTTTATGGTCGAAGCCCATATGGTTTTGTATAGGCAAGCTTCACTGGGGCCCCCTGTCTGAGACAAAGTGAAATTGGCTTGCTAACTTGTCACGATGTCATTAAATGGGTTGACCAGCACAGCATTGTGTTCTGCACTCCAGAACTTCAAATAAAAGTTCATCGATCTCGGGATCTGGTGACTGAGGAAACTATAGAATGCTGTTTATTACCATCCTGGAATGGTGTTTGCGACGCAGGGTGCAGCTAGTTCTGTAAAACGGCCATATACTGTCATGGTTGGTATTTGGTCATGCACAGCAAACCTAGTCAATAAGTCGCAAACTACAAAGCGATATGCTTTTAGCGAGAAACCTTAGTTGCAGGCAAAAACAGCTATCTCACATCTAAAAGAATAGGCCTTTATGTACATACACGCATTGCAAGTCTTAGATTCTAAAAATCTAAAAATATCATTTAAAAACACGGCACCGTTTTTAAATTCATTTACATTTGCCTTTCGTAGACTGTATATATCCATGCCGTCTTCAGTGTGGTACCTCTCCTGCGTAATCCGCTGTATTGGTGCTGTTTCCGCGCCCGACCGCACAGTGGCTGCGGCTTATTGCTCCCGACTAATTATGCTTCATGAACTATTTGCTGCATTTGCACCACAAGATGGTGCCATACTTCCAGCTCTCAACAAGTTAGCGAGTTCAGCACATCAGCTGAAGCAGTTACTAGGCAATTCTCCTGAGACTCATAAGACCCATGGGAGATGTTTATGCGTTATCATTTGCTATTTAAAATGAATATAATTACATTATGGGCCACTGGCGTTACTGCTTTCATTATTTAATTCATTTTGTTTTGTGTAAGTCATTAAGTATTGAAGTCGTGTTCCCCTAGCCCCATTTTCCATATTGGATATGTGTATTTTAGTACGCGATTTTAATGAACATACGGGTTTTCTGCAATGCATTAGCTGCATTATAGCAGGTTGTGCATTGTTCAGACTGGGTCACAGATGGGGCGATTCAGTTCTGTGGTCATTTTGAAGGCATACTTTTGTGTGTTGTATCTATCCCTGCTCTTTGAGTTTTGAAATGCAACCACTGTGCCTCTTTGCCAACAACGCTTGTCCTGTCCTGCGTGTCTTCTGCTTGCATCCACTTCATGCAAGATTCAATGGCCGATTGCTGGTGTTTGGCTCTGTGGGTCAAGTCTCTGTGCCTGTAATCAGAAAGGGTGTCGATGAAATCCCACGGAATGATGTCAGAGTTGGGCCCCCGAACATAGTGCAATCTGCTCCAGAGCTTGAGAGCAGTCAGCCCCACGTGGCCGTTAGAGGAAATTCTAAATGACGTTTCGAGAGCTCAGAGGAGAAACGAGAACGCAGTTACGCTGAGGGAAATCCGCCAACATGCTCTATCATTCTTTCGTTTTTATTCGTAAGTTCACTTTTCGGCTACAGGCGTTTCTTGTGACCATTGTAGGCTGTATCTAAAATAGGGAAATGTTG
Organism: Brienomyrus brachyistius; assembly: GCF_023856365.1. Lineage (NCBI taxonomy): Eukaryota > Metazoa > Chordata > Actinopteri > Osteoglossiformes > Mormyridae > Brienomyrus > Brienomyrus brachyistius. The sequence continues at coordinate 2,721,175 of NC_064552.1, read as the reverse complement.
CTGTTATCTTGATGGGAAACGATCCTTAAATAGCATGTTCACACTAATTACCGCTTTACAGTTTAAACCACGACGCTCTCTGTGTTTTGTCCTCTTCAGCTTCTCCGTGCTCTCCTCGTGCCGATCTTCTCAGGACCGTCAGATAAACAGTAGATCAGAGAACTGATACCATGCATAAAATGTCACATGCCCCTTATATTCTGTTAAGGCTTGCAGTTTCAATGTACCAGCAAAATTATTAATAATTAGTAACAAACATCGGAATACGGAATTTCAAATTTCCATTAACAGGTATGAATGTCTGCATGTGTCTGGCGATTTATTTATTTAAAAAACTCTAAACACCACTGAGGTTATTAAGTCGATTTATTGAGGGCAGCATATATTATAAAAATTACGGTATAACGTGGATATACGACCATCATTGGGGAAAACTAGCAGTTGTGATGGTGGCTAAATAGTAGAAAAGAAAACCAAAATTGTACAGTCCTTTTGTGTACTTTTAAACAGGGGGTGTAACACAAGCAAGTGTGGTATCAGAAATGACCTGGGTAGCAAGTTTATATTTGCTCAGAAAAAAAAAACACAATTAAGCATTAGAACGTATGCAAATACACAAAAACACAATAAAAACTAAAACGAATTTTCTTGTGTTCGCCAAAAAGTTACTGATATCTTGCTGGACGACCTTTCCATAGAGGCACCCCAGCCAGTCTGTGTTAAATTTCTCCACTAGCTGAATTTATTATTTAAATAAATATTATTTTACAATTAATATAAATATTGCTTTATAATAAATCTATTATTTTATAATGGTGCCGTATATGTACACTGCAAACTCACAACGCTAGGGCTGAAAGGGGCCAATCGGCGCAGCCATAACGCCACCAGAAAAGCAACTTTCGCTAACTGCAAATTTTAATCAGGTCTCATTCAGAGAAGTCGCTCTGCAGCTGCTGTGGTCGCTCTGCCCTTTGCAGCATTCATCGCAGCTCGGTTAGAAGAGGCTGATGTCGCCATGTCTTGTCATTTTATCCGTATTATGTGCGAGTAATGATGCTCCCCATCTGTTACGCTTTATGCATTACATTTGTAGGTAACGTGAATGTTCTGCAATTTAACATTTTTTGTTTTTTTTTTCTTTTCATTTCCCCCCCCACAACAACCAAACCACTAGATTCCAAACCTGACTGCGATGCATCCTAATCCCTCCCAATGCTTGGACTCTAAACAGGGCAGTTTTCCGTCTGGCATACGATTAGTTAATAGTGCAGTAGGTTGTCCTTGATTAATGATTGACAAAAATCAAGAAAACATAGAGTTAGTTGGAGCAAAATTATTGCGCTATACTGTACGTACGTAACAGGAATGACCACGTGTTTTGACATTTCTCTGACTGGCTTAGAATAATTTTCTGAAATACTTGCCAGATTTGCTAGATTTAGGTCACTCCAGGTGATTATGGGATTTTTTGGAAGGAGATGACGTGGCATTTATCTTACCTTATCCTATCTTTTAATGCTTGTCTCAGTTAAAAAATCCTCCTTTTTTCCACCTAAGCCAATCAGATGCTGATTAGAGGGAGAAACCATCCAATAGGATGGAGGGGGCGGGGCAAGGCAAGGGCCAACCTGCCTTTAGCACATTATTTTGTTATAAATGGGATTGGTCGTTAATGTCGAGGTAGTTTCACAATGGAGCTGGTTATGGATCAGGCAGTTTAATGGCTGGAATGAAAGTAGGAGGGCTCTGTGCTGGGGGAGACTGGGGGAGAGGCATTGTTGCAGTGCCCCCAACACGGATATACACCGGTTCAATACAAGGGCATAGATGTAGTCAGAGTTGGGTAGTTTAGTTCCAGAGAGTAAAAGTTCAGACTGTGATTTTGTTTCAACCATCCAGTTGAGCATAAAGAGTAACAGAGTGTGAAACTGGATGGTTGAAACAAAATCTCAGTCTGGACTTTTACTATCTGAACCTGAATTAGCCAACTCTGATATAGTATGGACAGAGGAGACATATTCCTACCAATTTTATGGCAGGGGGTTCGAAGCTGATTTGGTCCCTGCCAGTGCTAAAACCAAACTTCCTTGGGTTCTGAAATGGGCTGAAGGAGACCGGAAAGTGCGCAGGCCCTGTCAGGACCGGTGCTCTTACAGCGCCCCTATCGCAAAGGAGCCAGCAGCCTCATCTCAGCTCATTCAGACAAGCTGCACCGTCTCCCTGCAGCCGCACGGACAGCGGTAATTAATGACAATCTGCCACACAAGCGGCGCGATGCACAACAGCGGAGCACGTCAGTGTCGCAATTTTCCGCCTTTTCCCGAGGAAGGCGACACGTGACGTGACGCGCATCTGCCGATGATTCATGCGCATCCTCGCAATCTGCATCCCTTTTGCAGTCACAGGGACTAATCGAGCGAGTCTCTGAAAGAGGAGATCGGGCTGCGGTGGCAATACGGTGGTACAGTAAACAGTAAAAATGCCTTCAATTCCATAGCGGCTACAAACAGACAAAAGGAGACACATCTGATGTCTGCAGCTTGTTTAAGGCGAAATCTGTCAGCATTGATTTCTTAACATTGATTTCCGAATAGTGGATTTTCCCTTCTTCTAACGGAACAGCTGTTAGTGATGTATAATTTAATGCGATTTCCATGCATGAAGAAAAGAGGAGAAACAGGCAGCAAAGCATGGACTCAAAAATCACACACGTTTTATTCAGGTGTAACTGAGAAAGGCACCATGGACCAATCAGACACAATGTATCATGAACGGTTGTCCAATGACAGTTCAGTCTCCCTTGTAGCACTTGCATTTCCCTGATTGGCTGAACTTGCATTCGCATTCTGCTAAACCTCAGGGAGGCTGCTGACAGACCCAGTGCTGCTGCGGTGGTTGTGGGCGCCTGGCAAAAAGAACTGAGTCCATAGACGCTTCATGTGTGTAACCCACCATCTATGGAATTCAGTTCTCAGGGCCGGGTCCCTTGTCCTGACGCCATCGGCGGCCATCTTGGGCCGGTCTTCAGGTGAAGTGGTGTGGGGAGAGCAGAGTCGTGTCAAAGGGGGCAGGAGCACAGGAAGTAGCGGGACTTCCTGGCCCGGGGGATTCTCTGTGTCGTTCCACCTTCCTACGTGATTTACACGGGTGCAGGTGATGCTAAATTAAAAGTGTGAGAGTGGAGCTGCTCTCCACCAAGATCGCCCCCCCCCCCCCCCCAGTGTCCAGGAACTCGCTGTCTCTCTGAAGTTTAGCCATCCCTCCTGCACATGGAAGCGGGCCTCTGAATGCCCCCCCCCCCCCCCACCTAGCCGCTGAAGATCACATTTCACAACAGGCTACCCACGCCCCTCCAGTGCACCCCCCACTTCGACCTCCATCCTTCTCACAAATAAGAAACAGAAATGGACCATTAAAAAACAGACTGAAAACGTGTCTGCTGGTGACCACACGAGTCACGGCACCGGGCTGCGGGGAATGCGTGGGACGTGGGGTGAGTCACGGTCACCTATCAGCGCTACGGCCCCTCGGGCTCTCTCTCTCTCTCTCTCTCTCTCTCTCTCTCTCTCTCTCTCTCCTCTCTCCCTCTCTCTCTCTCTCTCTCTCTCTCTCTCTCTCTCTCTCTCTCTCTTTTCCTTGCGTGCCGTTCCACACGCACGTGCTGCTTCCGCCTCCGGCCTCTAGCCCTTTGCATTCTCCTGCGTCTCTTTCTAATTATAAAACAGCCCCCCTAGTTCCATTTCCGGGGAAAGCTTGTTTGATTGAGGGACGTCATCATGCCTGTCAGCTGCCATGTGGACGTTCCAGGAAAGATGGAGTCCGACCGGCTCCACCCAGCCGACACCTGAATTACCTCTGAGCGCTGAACCCCCCCCCCCCCCCCCCCCCCCAGCACGTTTCCATAAGCACGTTCCATCATTTCCTCTAGAAAAATATACCTAATCCAGAAGATATAGATACACACCTCGGATGCCGGTAACTATCGTCCCTCCTACACTCCCATCTCGCTTACAGCCCTGATCAGGACATGTGGTTAGATGGTTGGATGGATGGATGGATGGATGGATAGATGCCTTATTTTGGTGCTTTTTACCTATACAGTAACTTAAATGATATAGACAGGTAAATCCGACTTACATAAGGGTGTGTGGAGAAGATTATGTCAGTCAAGAACTGTCTGTATAGTGTTTGTTGATGCATATCTTGCAATAATTCTGGTCAGCATTAGGATGTTCACAGCCAATAACAGCACATCAGGTATGATACGATCTGATGACCTCAGAGTCGTCTGGACCCACCTGCCTTCATGTTTGTTGTATTTCTCCAGAGGGATTTTTCTAGCTGAATTGCCTCGCTCAAAGGTACAACAGCAGCCCCCTCCTCAGATCCGAGCCAGCCACCATGCACACCCTGTATTCATCTTGCACGTGCCGCTTTGGGGCCGGGTGGCCGTTGGTTCTGTTCTCTCCAGCAGAGCCAAACGCACCACTGGGTTCTAAGTCTGGTCCTGAATGTCTTGTGGCCTGTGCTCGTCTGTCCCAGTAAGCCAGCACAAATGGGACTGTCTGTCAGACAGCTCAGGAAAGGACGTCACCCCCGGCATAGTCCTACTGTCTTCCCTGAGACACACACACATACAGACACACAGATACAGCTTTGTAATTATATCTTTGTGGGGACTCTCCATTCATTTCTATGGACATAACCCTTCCCAACATGGCGACCTTAACCCTTACCCAGCTCTAACCTTAACCATAAGTAACCAAACTAAACACAGGACTTTTTTGTGATTGCAGTCACAAATCTTAAAAAAAATTATTTCCCCACAATGGTCCCTACAACATCAGAATAACATTTTTTTTAGTAGGAAGTTATCACAAAATAGCAGTTTTATTTGATCACATTTGGTCTCCACAATGTAATATATATCTGACCCCCCCCCCCACACACACACACACACACGCACCGATCCCAGCGACCCCTGTTACAAACAGTCTCGCAGTGCCCATTAGCGAGGTGCTTCACCAGCCCACGCCAATATTCAAAACCTAAAATAAGAGTCATGAACAGACTGGATGTGACTGGCGTGACCTTTATCTCCAGGCACGGACCCCCCACAGGCTCCCGAAAAAGAGACTCTTACCTCAGGCTTGGGCTCCTGCACGCCGTCCGCGTTCACATACGCCGAGGAGACGTGTGGCTCTTGTGGTAGGAGGGCGCCTCTTAAATACCTATGAGCCTCTCTCTGTTTTCCTTTCCATCTCTCTCTCTCTCTTGCTCTCTCTCGATCACTCTCTCCCTCCGTATCACACTCGTCCTCCCAGTCACTTCCCAGTAAGGAGGAAGGGGCCGACCCCCCCAGCCCCCGCCTCCCTGCTCTCCCACCCCCGCTCCGTGATTCAATGCCGAGTTCACTTCTAAGGAAAACCAGCTGAACTGCTCTGCCCCCGATTCCCATAAAAGACCGGCGGGGCCGCTGCTGGGCCGGAAGGGAGCCTTGGAATTCCCCCTGTTTCGCAAGAGCGTCAGCTCGCGTGTGTGTGTGTGCGTGTCTCTGGGCGTGTGTGTGTGTGCGTGTCTCTGGGCGTGTGTGTGTGTGTGTGTCGGGGGGGGGGCTAGATAGTCCAGCTGCCCCTGACTTTACTCACTGAAACTGTATATATAAAAGGAGCGCCTCCCATTTAACAATACCCCTCCCCCCCACACACACACACGGTCAGAGACACACACACACGCTCACACACACACACACACGCACACACACGCACACACACGCTCACACACACACACACACACGCTCACACACACACACACACGGTCAGAGACACGCACACACGCTCACACACACACACACACGCTCACACACACACACACACGGTCAGAGACACGCACACACGCTCACACACACGCTCACACACACTCCCAGTACAGTTTTAGAAAAAGTTTTTTTTTTTTTAGAAAAAGTTCTGCATTTACGGCAATTAAAGTACTTTTACTGTAAGCCCTTGGGGGGGGGGGGGGGGGGGGGGCTTATCGCCACTGCACTGTGGTTGGGGAGCCGATCGCAAAGTCATAGTGCGAGGCCGGTCACAGGAGCCCCGCCCCGAGAGGTGTCCTTACTATGCAGTTTCGTTTTGATTTCAGACCTGTGACGCCCTCAGAGCCTGACGTGTTTGCCGGGGTGGGGGGGGGGGGGGGCGGGATGTTCACCCCCATAGGCCCTGGAGGAAAGTCTTTGTCAGCTCCTAATCGTGAAAGGGCCAGGGGTCAACATCATGCGGGCGTGATGTCATCTTTTAAGACGTGCCAGTAAGAATGTCATCAGAATTTTAAATATCACATCTATTTATGTTCAGAAGTTGCATTAGTCACCACTTCTATTTAGTGGGCGTTTCCTAAATGCTGGTGTCAGAGGTGTCGAGGTGTGTGAACCAGAATTGAATGCAGGTGTGGGATTTCAGAGACATGGGCATGCTTATTCGACATGTGTGCCCTATAATATGAGATGATGTTATTACTCTGAATGTATATTACAGATGCTATATTCTGGCTTATTCTGTATTATATGTGGCCCCTACATGTGCACCATGATCATCAAAGCATTCACTTCCTAACACTCCATGCACCTTTATTGTCTGCAAAGCAATAAAATCTGAAGTGACCCTTGTGACTGTGTGAAGGTCATTTTTGCAGAAGGCGTGCTCAGTAAGCGTGCTCAGTAAGCGTGCTCAGTAAGCATGTTCACTAACACTTGTGAATCAGGCTGCAGACTCTCTCCAGTCGTACACCCCATCATGCTGCTGCGGTCTGACTATAAATTCTGGATAAGCGGAACGAAGGGTCTGACTCTCCTAGATAGTGAGTCGACCACACGATTGTAGGTGAGACGCTGTTTCTAAGCTTGACTAAGAGAACATCCACCAAAGCCAAGCAGAGAGGCAGAAAATATCGAATTTGACATCAGTATGTTTAAAGGCAAAGCAATCTGGCAAAACAGAAGCATCGCACTTGGGCGTACAGGAGGATTTGTGCCTCTTTAATTTTGTTTTGCCTGCTTTGCATTTGCATTCCCAGGAAACACATTTGCTTGTTTTAATAACATTTCCAGATTCCCAGATTCTTCTGGGTTCTCCTCTGCTCTCTACTCATCTAAGGATGATTTATCAAAATGCCAAACAAAAAGAATGGAAAGCGACGCTTACGACAGGGCGTGGCCAAAGGGCACCTACGCGCGGCTCGGACCAAAAGGGGCTCGTTTTCATAATGACAAAACTGACCTCCACAGGAAAACCAGAAACAGAGGGACCACGAGGAGTCAAAGCAAGCAGGTGAACAAGTAAACGCAAACTGACTGGAAAGGAGGGTTACAGACAAGGAGAATATACATACAGTGGGCGTAAGATAAACAAAGTGTGCCAGCTATAGGGACCAAGCAGGATACAAAGGCAGGGACACGCATACACAAGCACACACTATGACCGACTGAAGACTAGAGGGCAGGCACTTAAATACACGATGAGGTTCAACAAGAGACAGGTGTGGACATTTAACAAGCAGTAGGAACAATAAAGCACAAGTAAGGTCAATCAACAGATATCAAAGGATCAAATGTCAGGGGAGACTAGATAACATGGGCAACTGAACATTACTACAAAACAGCGAATGAGGACAGGATGCAGAAACACAGAACCGTAACAGAAATGAACGTAACAGACGATGAACCTCAGAAGGACATTAGGAGCCAAGACCAAGCGGGATGGCCAGCGACACCTGCTGGCCAAACAGGGACCTGGCCAATCCTGCAAACAGGGGGCAGGAAGGGGGGCAATCTGGCAGGACATGTGTGGCACACGTGTGTAAATGCAGTTTCCTTGTGTGTGTGTGTGTGTGTGTGTGTGGTGTTGGGACTGAGGAGATGCCATGATTTTTGTCAGCAGAGTTCACACTTGGCTGCTGAATATGCAGTGACTCAATGCAACAGATATGGTGGCATGACGCCACACACACACACACACACACACACACACATTCAGAGCTTCTCATTGACACCATACTGATGTCACTAACAGCCGTTGACTCAAAACCGCCAAAATTCAAAACAAATGTAGACATTTCTGGCACTTTTAATTTAGGGAAATAAATAAGAAGGTGTTTTTAAAAAGGTTTTACATAACTGGCCACACGCACACAGAATGCCTTACTCAGAGTCTCGAAATGTTTACGACTTCCACAGAACTGGCCGGGGTTGTGAAAAGAGCAGAGTGGCGACATCAGCCCAGTACACACTTAGGACTGGAACCCACAGCCTCCACAGTAAGAGGTCACGCTCCAGCTGTACAGATTCTAGGGAAAGATAACGGGCGTGTAGGTCACGTCCCTTATGGCTGTGCGCTTCTTTGTGCTGCTTTCGGTTTGCGTGCTCTGTAGGATGCGGCCCCAGCAACGTGAAATCTGTGCAGGAGGATTCTGTTGGACCTTTATACACAGCTGTATGCCGTGTCTGTAAAAGTGAGTTACAAAAAGGAGCAGGGAGTGTGCATTCGCTGACAGAGAGAATGGCTGGAATAGCCGTCTTAGTGGCTAGTACTGCTGTACTACATATGCAGGGTTATTGGTTTGAATCCCTGTTCTCTGGACTTTTTGCATGTTCTCCACGTGCTGCAATTTTCATAGGGTACCCTAATCTCCTACCCTCAGTCCAAAGACATGCATGGCCCTGAGCTGTGTGTGTCTGCTATGGTGGCCTGACCTCCCATACAGGGTGTCCCAGGGTGTCTCAGGGTGCCCCAGGGTGCCCGAGGGGTGTCCCAGGGTGTCTCGGGGTGTCCCAGGGTGTCCCAGGGTGTCTCGGGGTGTCCCAGGGTGTCCCAGGGAGTCTCAGGGTGTCCCAGGGTGTCTCAGGGTGCCCCAGGGTGCCCGAGGGAGTCTCAGGGTGTCCCAGGGTGTCTCAGGTGCCCCAGGGTGTCCCAGGGAGTCTCAGGGTGTCTCAGGGTGTCCCAGGGTGTCTCAGGGTGTCCCAGGGTGTCTCAGGGTGTCCCAGGTGTCCCAGGGTGTCTCAGGGTGCCCCAGGGTGTCTCAGGGTGCCCCTGCCTTTCTCTCTGCTGCTTTGTGATGGGCTCCAGGCTCCCTGCCAGCGAGTGCGTGCCCTGCGACGGCCTGGGATAGTCTCCAATTCTCTGTAATCCTCTCTCAGGTAAATATATGGAAAATTCATACAAATCCATTCATTATCCATAACTGCTTATCCAGTAGATGGCAAAGGCAGGTTTGTTGTTTTTAGGGGACCAACTAAAAAAAAATAAAAAATCACCCACTGCCCCTAATGTAGTAACTGTTTATGGCCAACAGGGGGCTACCTCCAGGTGCTCATGCAAATAGTAGAGGGTCATTTAAATTAATCGGTGCCCGATTTTCCATATGAACAACAGGATCCTATGGATGGATTTGCTGCTCGCGTGTCCCCTGGAATAAGTCCTGATATTCCGAGGTCCCTAGGGGGGCTGTCAGCTTCCCTGTTCCCGTCTGGGCTGAGATGGTCACACACAGTAGTGATACATGTGAGTAACCATGCGTAGAAAGCCATTGCGGACACGCATGCCTGGGTGGTGACCTCACGCTCACTGCGCAACCTGCTTACTCTCAGCAATGCTACATGTCGATAGACTTTGTTTAACGTAACAAAAATAATTGGCATGATTCAGGTGCAAGTTAAGTCACTTGGTTAAGATGATTTTCCTCTTCTAGTCCTGTCAAATTTGATTGGAAGCCGAGGGAGAAGCTGGATACAGACTTTTATTTTAAATAATTCTAAATCTAGATCTCATACCTGAGTCGTGAAAATGAATTGGAAGGAAATGGGAAAATTCATCCCACATTTTTACATTTTACCACGCTAAACTTGAACAGTTAGCTAGGTAGCTGTCAGGTTTTACCTGCCATGTGTTCAGGGGTGTTTTTAATGGTGGCATTTTTCATTGTTCAGAATTTTATTTTTGGAATCTACTAGAATAGATTTACATGCGTCGATGTTCCAAAAACACATTATTTTTCTCAGTGTACTCTGATTGGTCAGCTTTCCTGATTGGTCAGCTTGTTTCCACATGTTCTGCCCCTGTCTTGCAGTCTGCTGCCAGATACTTGGAGGTAGGCGGCCAATAAGAATTATGTTACCCAGGTGACCTCACTGTGTCATGGAAGTAAGAGTTGGAATTCGAACGAGGCGTTTCAGGTTAGCTGAGAGAAGAGTGGTTTCTGTGGTGAGAGTTACTCCCTTTGTCGTGTACTTTGGGCCTCAAGACTTTGCAGAGCATCTACATTCACATAAAGCTACATATAACACAGAAAAAATACCGGAGAAGCACAATGGATCCCTGTAGTGTTTGAACTTACCAAGGCTGAAGAAAATGGTGGCTCAAAACCCCCCAGCTGACCTAGTTAGCCTCCCCCCAGTTACAACTCAAGCTGCCTGTCTGTGCTCAATGGCTTCTGCGTGTGTGATTCCCCATGGCTGCATACTGAGTTAACTTGTTAACGAGCTTCTGCCGAAATGTGACAGCGAACCTCACGTGGTTTTATCACATTTCACGCAATCTGGTACCAATCTTGCATCACGCGTTGGGTGACCGTGTGGGACGGGAAATGGGACCCGAATCCTATTTCCCTGAATGCGCCTTTCGTTTCGGCAAAGACCTCCTAGCAGAGAGGGGGCAGGACGGCCCTCGTTGATTACCCTCCGTCGCAAGCTGAATTCTGTTTCACTGGAAGTAGTTTACCGATAAACTCTCAGGAAGCACATTAGTCACGTTGCACTTCCCGTGCATTAATGGAGGATGTTTCCTAATAGAAAAACGGTAGCTTTAGTCATGGATATGACTTCTTAAGGGACAAGTCATTCAACTACTATTAACTGTGGGTCAGTATCACTCAGCCTGTCATGCAACCTTAAAACATCAGCCAAGGAACTGAAATGCTGTGACCTTTGTTTTCAAGATGAATCTTGTGCAGTTTATCCATGGGACGCCGTCCTACTGCCCAAGCCCCAAAAAACCCTGTTGATGTTATAACCAATACTTGCTGCTTGGCCCAACAGCTAATCATGGGATCTAAACCAGTGACATTCCTGTGACAGACACAGTGCTTTAGTCTGCTGAGCAACATACAACCCCGGTAAGGAGTGAACCATCGCTTTATGTCTCTTCAGGTGCCCTTGTGTGTGGAAAGGGGCCACATTTCAGTCTGGGTGTAGGGCAGTGGTTCTCAAACTAGGTCCTCGGGCCCCACTGCCCTGCTTGTTTTCCTGCTATCCCTGCCCCACACACAAGTCCCAGCTGTCTTTCAGCTTCTGATTGGCTGAACACACCTGATCCAGGTAATCAGCAGTGTGTAGGGCAGGGAGAGCTGGAAAACAAGCAGGGCAGTTTGAGAAAAACTGGTGTAAGGAGACCTGGGTTCTGACCTGATCGTTGTCATCATGCCTTTTTACTGTCACAAATGGAGAGTGAAGGCTGGAGGGATTGGTAGAAAGATTCGCAGAAACCCTCCTGTAGTGTTGCGTTAGCAAGGAAAAGGTTGTGGGTTCAAACCCCCAGAACCTTTTTCCTCTACTGTAAGTCACTTCTGGTAAATGAGTTAATGCGAAGATGTGGGTCACAGCTTTATTTCTAGCATTTTCTTGAGAGAAAGGTGGCAGAGGTGCAAACGGACCTTTTAAAAAGAATATATTTGGAATGAAAATGAGTATTTTTAGTGGTTTTGGTGAAAAAAAGCAGGTTTTTCTACAAAATGTTCCTCTTGACCAGCTATGTACAGATCTCTGTCCAATCGGCTGATTCCCAGTGTGCATCATCTGTTTTGTACTGGTGTGCGAGTGTTTTTTCTGGTGCGAGAAGCAGACGGTAATCTTGCTAGGAAGTTGAGTCTATGCGAGAGAGAAATTATGCTGTGAAACCCGGTGTTAGTAGCTAACAGGCTGGATTCTCTTTCTGTTGGTCAGTTTGATTGTTTTGCACAGGAAGATTCCACCTGTCATGAGTTCTGAAGCCTGATTTTACAGTAAACTGCCATCAAGACTGAAACTGAAGCCTTGAAACCTGAATGAACAAATATATCCATTGTCATCATTAGCAAAGTTTATTTTCATTTTGAATGTTTACAGTTTTTCCACCGCAGAACCCTTTGTACCGCCCGCACCACAGGCAAACTGCTCGTAAGCAGAAATTATTTAAATTTCCAGAAAGGCGGTAAGCTGAAGTGATAATCTGACTGGCAGAGCCGTCTACATCCCGCAGGCAGAGGTGTCTATATCCCGCAGGCAGAGGGGTCTACATCCTGCAGGCAGAGGTGTCTACATTCAGCAGGCAGAAGCGTCTACATCCCACAGGCAGAGGCGTCTACATCCCACAGGCAGAGGCGTCTACATCCCGCAGGCAGAGGCGTCTACATCCCACAGGCAGAGGGTCTATATCACTCAGGCAGAGGCATCTACATCCCGCAGGCATAGGTGTCTATATCCCGCAGGCAGAGGCGTCTACATCCTGCATGCAGAGGCGTCTACATCCCGCAGGCATAGACACACTCTTTAATATGGACATGCATTCATGCATAGCAGACATTCTGCTATATGATGTTATATGACTGTCTCGGGTACATATGTTGACGAGAAAACGCCATACTTAAAGCAGTGACCCTCCCACCCCCCAATTGTTAAACTATGAGTAATGCCAGAAGGAGTGGGTGGTCTGGGTAGAAAGGCCATGATTTTGTCAGAGAAATTTCTAGAGTGAACAAATGAAAATGATTAACCTATGACTTTCTCTTCATTGTCTGACTTGTATAATATCTTGACACCTTTATTATTCTGTAAATCATTAAACTCCGAAAATGAAATACTGTGTGTAAATATTGTTAAAAAAAAGAATTAATCCTCCCCTCTTAAAAAAGACACAAGATCGTAGAACGTGCCCTTGATGTCACATTATGAGGGGAATCGCGAGTCCGAGGGACAGTCTGTACTCAATACTGGTCTAATGGTGGATTTGGGTATTCCCAGTATAGCATTTCCAGTTTCCACTAAGCCCTGCCAGGGGCCTCTTGGTGTCCTTCTCGGTAGGAGGACCTAGGTGGTGTTGATGACCAAACTTGGCTGATTCCTGGAAACACACAAGAGGGTCAGTGATTCAAAATGGCTCACAGCATTACAAGCGAAACCAGCCTTTTGAAGCTAATTACCCGCGTTCCCTGTGCAGCAGCGTGGGTGGGGCCAACAGGAAATTTCTACACTACTGTGGATGACACACCCACCCCCCCTTTAAAAAGTTGCAGCTTTCTTCATCCTTCTTGTTAAATAGCAGATTGAGTCTTTTCATTAAATCAGTCTGCGGTCAGTTAAGCCACACACACAAACAGTTAGGGCAATTTTGGAATTCACCAATATACTACCGTTGTGGGAGAGATTCATTTTCGGAGGGGAGGAGGGGGGGGGGGGGGCGTCCCAGAGGAACCCCTTGTGAGTACCAGAGATGTCATGACACACTGGTACGGAGCGGGGAGGGGGGCATCGGGGTCCGGAGATACGGGGAAAGATGGGGTTTATTCAGGGCAGCTCAGGAACACGGCGTACCACCCAGAACATCAAAGACGTCAAAGAAGAGAGGTAGAGAGGGGGGCGTGGCACACGGGGGGGTCAGGATGACCGGGGCGTGACAAGGGGTGGATAGTTCAGGCCTAGAAAGTAAAAATCCAGACTAATGTACTTATTATACTCAACTGGTTAGTTTAAACAAAATTTTGGCCTCGATTCTAGACCTGACCCCCCCCCCCCCCCCCCCCCCCCCCCCCGGTGAGTGCAGATGGACATGGGGGGGGGAAGCCTCAGGTTCCTGTGCCCTTGCTTGAGTTATTTATGTGTTTATATGTCTTTCTGGGTGAAAAGGCAGTGAAACATTTCAATGGCTTCAAGTTGTGGCATTTTTTTAGAAAAGGTAAGTAAAAGCAACTACTAACTGACTGTGTCATGTCTTCATATAAAAGCTTTTAAAAATGTGTGGTGGGCATTTGGCACCATGACAGTGGGGCTGTCGCCCCCTAGTGGTTCATTGTTGGATTAACACAGTGGTTTCAGTTTCATTTCTGTTGTCATGCCGCCCTCGGAATAAGAAGCTAACAAAGGGGAATGGAAGTCTTTCTGTAAGCTACACTATCAATTGAGTAAACAGCCGCAATGCCCTGCGTGGACAGGCAGTCATCACTGCTGATGTGCCCCGTGTAGGAGGCTCGGGGGGGGGGGGGGGGGGGGGGGACAGGGGGAGAGGAGGGGGGCAGGAGGCAGTAATCAGGTTGGGGACCGGTCACTGCCTGTTCATGAGATCCGCCCTGGCAAGAATCTGTAGACATGAAGCAGTGAATCAAAGCTTGATTGTTTCGAGATGTTTCCATTTTCTGTGCTTTGTGGCGACCATATTGAATACCCCTTCGGAAACCTGGGTCTCACTTCTGGAATAAAATCCAAAGCCGCCCCATCTCTGAACTGAATCGTCCCCCTAAGAAGTTCTCCTTTCGCGATGTCAGACAAAGCGGATTTGTAAAACTGCATCTTCGCATCCGCGTGTCTGGCAGGTCTCAGGGAAAATAGACGCACTTCTGTTTCCGGCCGCCTTGCCGCCACCGGCCCCTTTGTGTGCCTCTGAATTCTGGACCACAGTAGAACACAGATCCATTGTTGATGGAGATTCTGGAATAAAAACAACAGCAAACCCATAATCCCGAGCGGTGAGCGCTCCGTGTGCCAGATGCGAAACAAGGAGAAGTTCGCTTTCTATTCATAGAGGCAAAGCTACTGGTTCCAGAGAAAATAATCAGCTATTGGACAGGACTCTTGGGTTCCTGGGCTAGACATAAAGTCACAGGCACAGAGGTAGGGGGTGATGTGAACCCATTTGGCAGGTAGGAGGGCCTCATAAAATCAGTTATTTGTGGTAAAGGATCCAGAGAAATGTATAAACAGATGCCCCCCACCCTTATATTTACACTCAGACCCACTTGGCCCCTTCTGCACAGTGAGGCTGGAGCAGTGTGACGACCCATAAATCCCCGCACCCCCTGTTTACCCCCCCCCCCCCCCCCCAAATATCACGCTTGGTCACTCTTAGGGTTCACTACAAATTAAAATACGCATTTACAGCTCAAGTTGGACAGATATCATAAAAATCACTATTTCTGTAACTGTATATGACTAACTTTATATATTACATACATATCATATTTATCGCTATATTATATAAATATTATAATTACCAATGGCGTTTAGCAATTTGAATCCAGCCTAAAACACTCATAAATCCAGAAACATTCACCTTTTACAGAGCATCATCATGCATAGTACAAAGCAAAAAACAACGGTCTCTGAACCTGACCTGCTGAATGCATGCAGAGGTAAGATGTTACAGCTTTTCCTGCGCGTGGTGTACTCAGTGAAAGTGCCGTTTCTCTCCGAATCGGTTCGGTGGTCCATTCTCTTGATGTTCGCACCTTTGGGGTGTGCTTTCTACAGGGACGGCGTTCTGGCCCTGAAGACCACCAGGGGGAGCAGTTGTGCGTAAACCAATATTCTGGGTCACATTTGGCCCCTGCGTCATTGCTTTCCTGCCCCCTTACACGTTGCCAAGTGGTGGCCATACGATTCTACTGCATAACATGAGAAGGCAGAGAAGAAGCGACCGTCAACTTATGGGAAACTTAGAGGGAAAATATAGAACGACGGAATCTTCATGTGGGGGCGGCATGGTGGTGCAGTGGTTAGCACTGTTGCCTCACACCTCTGGGACCCAGATTCGAGTCTCCGCATGGGTCACATGTGTCGTGGGGTTTCCTCAGGGTACTCCGGTTTCCCTCCACAGTCAAAAAACATGCTGAGGCTAATTGGAGTTGCTAAATTGTCCATAGGTGTGCATGTGTGTGTGAATGGTGTGTGTGTGTGCCCTGCGATGGGCTGGCCCCCCATCCTGGGTTGTTCCCTGCATAGGGATAGCCTCCGGACCCCCCGCGACCCAGTAGGATAAGTGGTTTGGAAAATGGATGGATGGATGGATGAATCTTCATGTTTTATGTTTCAGAGATTTTCTCAGTGAACTGAACTGAAAATATATATGAAAATACTCCTCACGACATCGTGTTAGTCAGGTGGACGCTAGGCTATCCCAGGTATCTCCGGGCTCAAGGACGGGATGTCAGTGCATTCATAGGCACACGCAACAGTGAACTATTTAGAAATACCGGTTTGCCTATTACGCTACCGGTGTTGCAGGAGAAAATCTGTGTAACATGGCAACAACATATAAACACTACGAAAGCAGCTAGATATGTTTTTTAAATCATGCCAAACTGGCGTGTCACAGATAACCGTACGAGTGCGATCAAGTGTGTTTGTGGTACTACAATGTGACGCTAGATGGCAGTAGATCGCCTCACACGCTTTTACTAAGTAGAAGCTGTCTAAAGTCGCATTAAGTTGTCTTTAAGGTATGTATTGTGTGTTTGTGGGTTAGTCAGTTTTACTGAAACGTGCTTATTTATTGAGATTAGTTTTTCTCTCTCTAGTATTAAGATTTAATTGTTTTATAATGACCTTGACATTCGTCGAAATATGCTGTCGAACGTCACAGTGCTTTAGAAATTAGGACTGAGACTAATTTTAACAAAAACGACTCACTCTTTGAATTCAAATGGGAAAAACTTGGAATTCGTTGGTTGGAAACGAATGGTCTAATCTGACTCACACACGTCTAAACCAAGATACAAAGCTGACTAACCCGCCTTAGCAATTATATTAATGAAATAAAACAAGACGTGCCCAACTTTAGTCACTTTCCAATGCCTCTGTTTTCTCTAGCTAAGTTCTCATTTCGATGTGTGTAATCTATTGATAACTTTATTCCGGGTTTCTCATGATTACACCCGATTTCCCTGATAGATAAATGCCTTCATTATCGGGGATTTATTCAAAGCACGTCAGTTCCAGGGTAAAATGCAGGAAACACAAAGTGCGGGTTCTCACATGATAATTACCATAAAAATATACAGAATTTGGACTTGAAAAACTAAAGGATCAAAGAAGAGCTGGAAGTCTGAGTGTTGCAACATTCGGTTTAAATATTTACTACAATGACGTTTAAAAATGGCGAGACACGTCGTGTCATTTAGTTGTAGACTACTTCTCTAATCGCTAATACACTCAAAAGCATCTATCAAAGTAACATTAACTTGCCTATTAAATTCTTAATAGAAATCATAATGCACAAAACAACTGACGGTAATTAATAAGCTCCATTACGAAACCGGTTGCGCATATTTACGCCAATCTAATCGTCTTGTGTTGAAAAATGTCCTGTTGACAGTGCAGTGACTAAGAGGCGTGTCGGCACCTGGGACCAAAGTCAAAGGCATAGACTCGGGGAGCGAAGCGCAGTCCGGCCGGCCGCGGCTTCGCTAAACTGCGATCCGCAAAACAGATGCATGCTGCATAAACTCCTTCTCTTTTTATAAGTCTTCACAACAATCAGGTAAGGCACTGTGCATTGTGGTTTTGGTCATCTTTTTTTCGTTGCTGTGGACTGTTTTTATTGCGTGCAATTGGAGACAGTCGCACTGATCGAAATATAAAGACGACTCTGTTAACATTCCGTTAGGGTATTTCCTTATTAGTGTAATCATCAATACATGCCTTTGTCCAGCATTTTTAGCTGTATGTGTCTTTAAAGCACAAATATGTGCTTGTTAGTCTTTTCTTCCGTAGCTGAAATGAAAGATAGGCTTTATTTGGGTCTTTGGGTGTAATAGTTGTGTTAAAATCCTACCTGCCGGCACGTAGGTGTCATTGTGCTGAATCGATGCTTTAATTTTAAAGCCATTAACATGTGGAGATCGAATGATCCCCATGCACTGCGACATAAATGCCTTTGTGATTTACTGGCATGATCGATATCCTTTCTATGGCTGTGAATTAGTCTGTTTCTGTAGCGTCACACCGAGACCGTCCGCAATGCTGCAAGGCTTCCCAGCGCCAGTCATGTCCCCGCTGTGACAATGGCTTATTTAAAGGACCGTCGCCTCTATAGCAAATAAAGTGTTTTTGTCAGCAAGCCGCTGGACACAAGTTTATTTCATGGGCTGTTTGAACTGTTTTGGCTTAATAACACACGGGGCAGCGTGCCGGTAAAAAACGATGAATAATAATAGTCAGTTTTGTGGACGAGGAAGGGCAGATTTGCAGATTTACACCATTACCCCCCAATTGGACTGTCTTTCATCCACTAGCTTCAAAGAAATCGTACTGAAAGGGAGTCAAAACGTCTGCCCCTTGTTTTTCCCTACATGTTTTTGTGTTGCTGCAACAATAAAACGACGCGCCGGAGAGATAAACCCATAAAATGGGACTGGCGAAGTGTGTACGGGGATTTGCGAGGCTTACGGAAAGCGCAGCGCGGAGGAGCCGTGAGATTTCACAAGCTTTCCACAGAATCTCTCATTAAGGCAGCTGCTTAGGAAACGAACAGATGGATTTAAAATACGCCGTTCTAAGCACGAAACCTACAGCAGAGGCGGCATATTATTAATTGTTCAGTATAACCCGGGGATATTTCAAACTGGACATTATCGTTAATAAACGTGTGCAAAGAACCCTTTAACTTTCACGTGTAGCAGAGATACGCAACGACTTGATCAGTGGGCGGATTTTGCGTGTTTCCCGAGCGGTGTGGTGTCGGCCACGTGTCCCCCGGTCACCCCGCACCATGCGGGCGAACAGATGAAGGGCCGTGAGGCACAGCGGGGTCGTTAGAGCTCACAGCCCGCGCAGAGGATCCCGGTGTGTCCTCGGCCGGTCCGGCCTCCTGAGTGTTTACGGGAGAGCCCCTATGTCACACCAGTGATCTCTAACAGTCGTCAGAGTCACAGATGGCAGCCCGGCGCACAGACGGCGCCCCCTCTTCGCCCTGTCTGGCGACAGACTGACTTTGCTGCACCGATACTTCTCTGGAGGATTTGAGGATTACACCGTTCGGATCTCCTGCCCTCGATCTGGGATGCCAGGGTGCCCTTCAGACCCCAGGGGGTGAATCTGGGTGTGAGGGGCTTTATATATTTAGGACCACCTGCAGTGCACCGCACCTGCTGGGACAGGCCGTCTCCAGGAGCAACTGCTCCTGCCGCTCCAGCACTGATGATTTTTCACTGGCTCGGCGTTCCCTCATTCCCGTAACTGCAGACCAAGGTGGTGCACTGGCCTCTTTCATAATTCAGCACGGTCCACACAGCCTGGTTCTGTCTGACGTGAACAGAAAAGCTAATTAAATGGCACCCTTTACAATGGACCAGCGCAGTGAGGAAGCAGACTTCGCTCCCGAACGTACCGCATGTGGTCCCGGCCCGGCGCCGCGTCCTATCCGTGATTAAAATGCCTGTCTCTGGCGCACAGCCGGCCTCGTGATGCCTAGGACCGCCCCTTTGTCTGTTTGCAGCTTAATAAGTGAATTTAATGGAGAGCAGAGATTGAAAGTGAATTGAAACACCCCTTTGTGCTCCTTGGATGCATGGATGGTTTATTTTTTACTGTTTGTTTTCAATGGCCCATTTAAGGCCCATATAATAGCATTCGGGTGGGGGGGGGGGCTATTGAGTCCATGAATCGGACCGGCTCTACTTTCCACGCGCTTTGGCCGGGAGACGCCCGCTTCCCCATAAATTTACACTATTGCTGCAAAATCACTCGCTCACCGTCAAACTGAGAAAAACACAGACGCGTGTTCTGCCACGAACGTGCACTTTGACCCCGAGGAGCGGCTCCTCTCCAGCTACTCACAGATTACTCTGGGCACTTCCTATGTTTTACAATTAATCACAAACTTTTACGCAGGCTGTTCTCACCTGCCACAGCGTAATCTGCTCCACGAACCCTCACATATGTCACATTTTACTCCCAAACCGGTCAGATTAACTTCATGTACCATTCAAGACTCTTAGCAAAGGGCCAGAAATATACTAGTAATGCATACTGAAGAGCACATATTAGATGGAGGAAAAGATGAAGTGTATCTTTACCCAGCTACTTACAGCTGTCTGCCATCTTTTTGCATTTGCGCTTACAGAAACTGTTAGGCACCGATTGAGGTAACTGCATGCAGAGCCCCCCCCCCCCATCCCCCCCCCCCCCGGTGGTGTACCCCAGCCTTGCCCATCTGTCAAAATGTTACTTTATTCCTGCTTTTGGCCCATCTGAACGTCACACCCCCCACATTGGCCTTGTCCGCCCTCACAGAGGCCAGGGACCGATGCCTCCGGGTCCTTGGTGCCCCACCCATGTCAGCCTTCACCCTGCCCGCTCCAGATCCTGTATCTCGCTTTGGGGGCCATGACAGCCCCCCACCAGCTTAGCCCATCATGACGTCATCATTGTTTGGCTAATAAAAGGGTGAAATTCGCATCTTCCGTTTTGCTCAGATCTTCCCTTTTCTGCCGTACGCTGTTCCTCACAATGTATTTGTCCGTGAAATTAAGAACGTTCTGGAGGCAACTGATGGGAAAGTGTTCAGAAGGCACGCAGCTAACCGGGCTGTGACCCACATCTCCTTCCTGGCACGACCCATTGGCAGAGACTGACACACACCATCCCGGTGCCGGGCTTTTTAGACACAGACCCTCGCAGCCTGTCCACACACCTGCAGCTTGAGGCCTGAGATGTTTATCCACATGACCAGCTACTACTGCCGGTCTTTTTGGTTCATATTGTCTGTCAAGGTGGATCTCTGAGGAAACCAGGATGTGTAAGAAAGGAGGAAGAATTTTGTCATGTGTTGGGCTTCTTAATGCAGAGAAGTGTTTCCTCTTAACCTCTTATCGCTCGCTTCGCAGCTCAGAGCGGTGGCTCCTTGTGTCCGGCGTCCGTGCACATATTACCCCCATTGCACCCGGAACTGGTTTGTCAGAGAGGGGGGTTCCTTGGCAGAGCCAGGGTCCCAAGGTGGGGGTCATATCGATCTACATCAGGCTATTGTGTCTCATTTTCAGATCACTGAGGTGGATGGGAAAATCCACCCTACCAGCGAGGCAATCTCCACTCTGCGGCTGAGTATTGAGACCATAAAGCCTTTATCCCTCCATTATATTTCTAATGGCTTATTTTAGGTATAGGGGTTGTGGGGGGGACTGGACCCCATCTCAGGCAGCACAGAGTCCACCCCAGAATGCATGCCACTCCATCACTGGGGACGTAAACTCACACTCTGGCATGTGTGAGTAGAGCTTGTAGAGCCATTAATGACACCAATTATGCGGGCTGAATGTGAGAGTATGATTTGTGAGAGTACCATCTATGAGAGTATTGTGTGGGAGAGTACTATGTGTGAGAGTACTGTGTGTGAGAGTACTGCTTGTGAGAGAATCGCGTGTGAGAGTACTGTGGATTAGAGTACTGTGTGAGAGAGAATTTCGTGAGAGAGAATTTCGTGTGAGAGTACTGTGTGTGAGCACTGCATGTGAGAGTACCGTGTGTGAGAGTACTGTGTGTGAGAGTACTGCTTGTGCGAGAATCACGTGTGAGAGTACTGTGTGAGAATCTCGTCTGAGAATACCATGTGTGAAAGTACTGTGTGTGAGAGAATCATGTGTGAGAGTACCGTGTGTGAGAGAATCCTGTGTGTGAGTACTGTGTGAGAATCTCGTCTGAGAATACCATGTGTGAAAGTACTGTGTGTGAGAGAATCATGTGTGAGAGTACCGTGTGTGAGAGAATCCTGTGTGAGAGTACCGTGTGTGAGAGAATCCTGTGTGAGAGTACCGTGCATGAGAGTACCCTGTGTGAGAGTATCCTGTGTGAGAGAATCCTGTGTGAGTACCATGTGTGAGAGAATCCTGTGTGAGAGTACTGTGTGTGAGAGAATCCTGTGTGAGAGTACCGTGTGTGAGAGAATCCTGTGTGAGAGTACGGTGCATGTGAGTACCGTGTGTGAGTAGCCTGTGTGAAAGTAACGCGTGTGAGAGAATCCTGTGTGAGAGTACCATGTGTAAGAGTACTCGGTGTGAGAGTACCCTGTGTGTGAGTACCCTGTGTGAGAGTACCCAGTGTGAGAGTACCCAGTGTGAGAGTACCCTGTGTGAGAGTACCGCGTGTGAGAGAATCCTGTGTGAGCCCTGTACTGAGGCCTGCCCTCTGTGTGTGGGGGGGTTATGTTTATATTCCACTGTGGGGATCAAATGTCCCCCACAATGCGATGAAAACCTGTTATGTTGACGTTGTGTGAATGCAATCAAAAAACAAAAAATGCTACTTATAGTTAAGGTTAGAGCTGGGTAGGGGTTAAGATTGTTTTCCCCGTAGAAATTAAATTAAATGTGTGTGTGTGTGTGTGTGTGTGAGCTGCGAGCCCAGCATGTACTACAGTCCCGCTGCTATACCCAAGCTGTCACCATGGCAACGGGATTAAATGCGAAGACGTGCTAGAGGTTTGCGGGCTGCATGGTCCTCCGGTGCGGGGCTGCCGAGGCTGAAGACAAGCGGAGAACATCTCCTCCCAGGGACGGGAACTAACCGAGGGAGGGCGGAGGGAGAGGGGAGGCAGGGAGCGAGAGAGAGAGAGAGAGAGAGACTTACTGTTTACATTGGAGTGAGAGAAAGAGGGAAGAAAGAGGAGACAGAGAGAGGCTTACTGTCTGTGAGCAAGAGAGAGACAGGGAAAGAATCATTATAGCTTAGAAAGAGGCGCGTATAGATAGATAGATAAAGGCTGTGGAGAGACACTTACCCTGTTCACATGTTATTTTGTGGAACAGAGGGAAGGAGAGACAGAGCGAGAAGGAGAGACAGAGTGACAGTGTCTCAGGCACCAGGTCCACTGCCTCTCCGGGCTTAAGCAGACCAGGCGAGGAAGGTGAGCAGGACGCGACCTGATCACCACCCGGAGCTGGAGGGACGTGACTCTGGCGCCTGCACTGGGTCTTTGCACTTCACGCATATTCAGAGTCCTGCTCTTTTATTTCCAGGCAGGTAGGTCCTGTGGGGGTGACGTGGTGCTGGGGGGGTCTGTCTGGCCTGGGGCTGTGTTATTCCTGGTAATTAGCGTGTTGTTTCTCGCCTGGGCATGCACCAGGGCGGACTGCCTCTTCATGCTTGTTGTCGTTGTCACTACTCGACCATCTGTGAGTTGGCCGGCCATTCGTGTGACGCCGGATGGCTCACGGCAGGCTCATTAGTGCCCCACACACCCACAAGGCCGTGCACACAAATGGGGACTCGACATGAGCACCTTCAGCTGGTCACCTTAATCCGTCACCTTTGAGTCCAGGCCAGAGTGCCCCCTGCAGGTTGATGATGTGCATTTCTCATGAACAAACGGGGGATCACTTCCAAGTGTACCTTCCACTCCGCAGTGATGGTGACACTCTGCTGCTCTTCCCTTGGCCCCCATCCTGTGCTGTGGAGGGTGGCTGTGCATTCACCTGCGTGACCTTGCATTGTGTGTGTGTGTGTGTGTGTTTTGGGGACACAGAGCATTAACCTGCTACAGAAGAACATTGAAGCAAATGAATGATTTGGATACTGTAACCTTGTTAACTTTGTTATAAAAATAAAGTAACCAGGTTAAATTGATCATCCGCAAACGGCCTGTTTGTAATTGTAATTGTAATTGTAATAGTGGGTTGCAGAGCACTGGTCACATCATGGGTTTGATTTGTTACCCAGCATGCCTTGCTGTCCATAGAGAGTGTTGCTGTTGGACAATCCAGCGCATCTGTGACTCCGGAGAGCAATGAGAAATGCGTCCTCCTGTCTGCGGCTGTCTCTCTCCACTCCAGACCCAGTTGGCATGGAGGAGACGTGCTAACACTGCACCCCCCCCCCCCCCGCCCCCTCCCGTTGAGGCCCGTGAAGAGAGTGAGCAGGCGTGTGTGAAGATGTGGCTGCATCTCACGTTCCTCTGGATGTACTTCTACGCTCCCCGGCTCTGGGGGCTGCCCTTCAAGTCCGACCTGGAGCTGGACGTCACCCCCAGGATCACCGTGCCCTTCAGCGGTAGGATCACCCCCCCACGTCTGTGTCCTGCGTCTGTCTCCCAAACCCTCACTGATTGGGCACTGATTGGCCCACCAACCATTCGCTGGCCCGTCCGAGTCCCTCCTTGTTTGCAGTCATTCTGTTTTGCGGGGATTCTGACATGCTTTCCAGAATGTTCCGAGGCCCAGCCCGACTCCTCTTCGGACTGTCAGACTGCATAAGTCACCCCTCTGCAGCCCTGTCCTACTTCACTGAGTGTAAACATACCGCTGACCCCCCCCCCCCCCCCCCCCATTTCTTTTAGCATTCGTCCTCGTTGTCGGAGCGGGCAGGCCAGTGGCAGATAAAAACATAGTGGGGGTCCATGCTGCATCGGGGAGTTGGGGGGTGGGGTCTGTCCCTTCCTCATAGATGTGTTCTGTGAGATGATGTCACACCGTGTCGGCATGGTAACGGCTCCCAGTTGGGGGGGCCGGGGGAGGAATATAAACCTTTAGGAGGTCTGGTAAATGTTTAGCCAGCTCTAGCCGTGCCTGCAGCCGGGCCGGAGCGGCTGCCGTGGAAACAGGGGCCCGGATCGCGTCCGGCTTGGAGCTGGGACACTGCAGGGGGGGCTGGATCTGCCTTCCTTATCGTGGCCATCAGCGTTCCTGCTCAGATCTGCATGCATGGAGCTGACCTCCCCCCCAGAATGACAGAGAGTTAGTCACCCCTCTGTCTGCATGGGCACGGGGCCAACACGCCTCACACCTCACACCTCATCTCATGGCAATGCCGGCCCCTCCCACTGCCCCAGGGAAGCTCCGCCCACCCCCGTAGATGTGCACGGTAACGTGTATTTATGGCCCTGTGTTTTTATCTAATATCCCATGTAGTGTGGGGAGCTGCAGTGAAGGTGTTTCTGCACGTGTGTGAGCTTGTGTGTCCTTGTCTGCGAGTCCCAGGGAAGTTTGTGTGCTTCTGCTCTCCCAGAATCCCTGTGTTCTATCGACACATATCCCTGCATAGCTCATCTTCTTCCATACATTTTTTAAAATATTCTTTATGGATTTCATTGATTTAGCAGACACTTTTATCAGGGTCAGATAGTTCTTGGAGCAGTTCAGGGTTAAGGACCTTGTGGTGACATCAGTCTACCAACCCTGGGATTTGAACCGGTGACCTACCGATCACCAGCACAGCATCCCAAGCCCTCCACATTATGCTGCTGCCTCCCCGTGAACTTCCTGCAGGTTGTCCTGTCCGGTCCCGCATTATATTGAGGGGAGGGGGGTGTCTTCTTGTCTTGCTGTGGTCTTACAATAAGCTCCCCATCCTCACTGGTTGCTGCTGCTTTCCTCTGCCCCACAACGGCCTGTTGTGTTACTCGTGCCACCCTGCCGCCTTCGCCCCCCTCCCCATGTCTCCTTCGAGTTTTGTGGAAAACATTCGCCGACCCCACCCCCACATCTAATTCACCCCGTGCCTTCTGTCTTCACTGGGCCCTGGAGGCAGCCTGTGGGGGGCTGGAGGTCTGGAGGCAGCCGCTGCGGGGCGGCCTAACATTGGGTCAGATGGGTCTTGATAGGTTCCCGCCCCGATGGGCATTAGTGGCAGGAGGGACAGGGCAGACGGAGCCATGTGGGGGGTTTTTCCAATGCTCACATCTTTTCCCAGAGCGCCCCCTTGCCTCCCACCTCCCACTGTAATAGATCCTTGTAGTACAATGTTTGATGTTTTCAGCTGACCATGTGACCTAGTCATGTAACCTGAGCTCCTTATCTGAACCAGTGCTGGATTTCCCCATGAAATGACCCTTAAGGAGCAGCTTTGTAAATGCGGTCTGATTGACTTGCTGACTGAAATGGAAGGAACTTCTCATACCTGTTGACGTCTCCCCACAATGCGGAGGCCAGTAGACCCAGTTCAGCTGGAATCTCACAAAGCTGGTTCACCCACAGCCTTGATTCACCTGGCCGGCGGACAGGACTGGCAGGAGGTGTGTGTGGGTGTGTGTGTCTGTGTGTGTGTGTCTGTGTGTGTGTGTGTGTCTGTGTGAGTGTGTCTGTGTGTGTGTGTCTGTGTGTGTGTGTGTGTCTGTGTGAGTGTGTGCCCATGTGTGTGTGTGAGTGTGTGTCTGCCTGCTCAGTGCAGGTACAGGCTGTCATTAGGGTTCGGCTGTGAAATAACAAAACCTGCAGACCCCTCCCCGTTGCATCCAGGGGGGTATGGGGTCGGGGGGGGCATCCCTATTGAGTCCCAAACCTTCATAGTGGCTTATGATCCTTCTCCGCTGGGAGGTCATTTCAGGTCCCCTCCCTCAGTGATGGCTCACCTTTAACAGGGGGGCTGGTGAGACCGGGCTGAGACAACCGGTGTCCCCGGCATTGAGACGCGGCCCGATGCATGTGCTGTCTTGTGGACAGAATGACCCTCACTGGGGGCGGGGGCAGAGGACAAAGCTCACGATGCAGTGTCGGGGGGGGGGGGGGGGCCTCAATAAGACAAACATAACGCAAGGAGAAGCTGACTGGTCAGGGCAAACAGGATCTGGGGGGTGGACTGTATGCACTGGGGGGGGGGGGGGGTCAGATATAAGGAGAGGCATGGACACCCAGGGTTGCGGGGAGGTCAGGTGAACACATAGGTCAGTGACCTCTGACCCCTGACCCTTCAGACTCATTTTATTTCCTTTGTGTGAATCTCAGATAACTGTCTTTTATACTGCCCCCCCATACCCAAATAAAGTCACATGGTTCTGTCTGCCAAGCCTGAAGATTTGCCCATGAGCACCGACCCAGTCAAGGGTGATTGTGCATCTGGGGGCTAATGGGCGTAGCCGGGGGCCACCCTGTGGGGGGGGATGTCAGTCCATCAAATGTGGGGAGGCCGTGCATATTGCACACACGCTGAGCCAGGGGCCAGGATTCGAACCCTCTCCCCGGAGGTGTGAGGCTACACTTTGGTCATTTTTAATCTGTGCTTCATAAAGGGCAAAAGTTAGAAACGAAAGCGAGTCCTGGTTTGTGAAAAGCCATCAGATCCCTGTATAAACCGAAGGTGCCACGCCAGCCAATGGCATGACTGCTGTGAGTCATAGGCGGGGCCAGGGCCAGGGGGAGGCGGCCTGGGCGGGGCTGCATTTTGTCTTCATTAGCTGGTTCTGGATCAGCTTGATCATCCAGCTCCTAGCAGGTCAGGCTGTGATTATCAGGAGGGTGACTGGTGTCGTTGACTATGAAGGCCTTCCTATAGAAGACTGGTCTGCACAGGGTTGGGGGGGGGGGGGGCACGCCCAGTCCTTGCACCATGCAGGATTATGCGTCTGTGGAGAAGAAGCAGGCCTTCCGGTACTTAGAAAGCAGGTTTGCAGTCAAAAGCTTAACTATCATTACCTGGAAGAGTTTCTGTGAGGTGTGTGCATGTCGAGGACAGGGTCCCTGTGGGGGGGGCGTGTCAGCGAGCCCCGCGGGTGACGTGGCGGACTGGGAGGGGTGGCTCTTCGCGTGACTCTGGGTCGTCCGTGTGCAGGACAGAGCAAGCGCCTCAGGCGAGTGTGGGAATGTGACACTTGGGTGTGCTGAGGAGCCTCACAAAGCCAGCTGCAGGACCGCCTCGCCCGCGGCGACGGTTTCCACGGCGCCACACGGCATGCAGCTCGTTCAGCCTTTCCGCTCGCAGTGTGATCCAGTTACACTCCATCCTTTCTCTTTCTGCCACTGGCCACACGGAGAATTATGGGACTGGACCAGCATTTTCGGGCCCGGCCTGTCACTCCCAGGCTACGTGCACCTGGAGTGTCGGAGGGGGGGGTCCTGCTGCTCATCGGGAGGCTCTGGCTGTGCATAGCCCTGCGGGGGGGGGGGGGCGTGTCAGCGTGGCTGTCATAACTGCATGTTGTCTGAATAACCCTCTGTATCTTCTTGCATAACCTTGGTTCCCACAAAATACTATTTTTATGAGGAGGGGGCTGGGTCGGGGGAGGAGTGATCATGTGACCCAACCTTTAGCCTTCCTAAATTCCCCTTCCTGGGCTGCCCTGCGCCCCCTTGCTGTGCCCTGTCTGTCCAGCAAGCCTAAACAACCTGGGGAGCATACTCACTGTAGGCTCTCCACAGGGGATTGTAGATGGACATGGCCACAGAGGTACCGGCCCCAGCCGCAAGCTGATTGGCCCTCACGGTGCACCATCCTGATTCAGCACTTATTATTGGCTACTGATAAGGTTTGGTTCCTTTGTATGAATTATGGCCTCTTCTATGTCCCACCCCCACCTTAAAAATGACTAAATTCAACCTTGTTTCTTCCTCATCGAAACATGAGTGTTTAAAGACCGAAAGTACAAAACATAATAATAATCAGACCAAATCACGCACAAACGTTACCTGATCCCGTGAACGTTGCAAGCGTAGCAGAATGTGGATGGGGTGAGCAGGTTTGTGGACACACATGGATGTGGACGATTTCACACACACACACACACACACACACACGTTTATATTCATATCTTTGTGGGGACTCTCCGTTCATTTCTAGGAGCAAAACCCTAACCCTAACATGATGACCTGAACCCCTACCCAACCCTAAATAAATAGTAAAATTGCAGCTTTTTATCACATTGTGGGGAGATTTAGTACATAACACACACACACACACACCCATTCACATTCTTATACACACAGACACACACACAAACACACCTCCATTTGAGTGGGACTCCCAGCTGTCCCCTGCAGGCGCGGCTTACAGGACCCCGTGGGTGGGACCCCCCCCTGCGTGACAGTGCCACGCTGCATGCACTCAAAGCCAGGAAACAGAGCACGCATTGTGATTGCTTCCTATGATCTGGGACTTACCCACCACCTGGCTAAACCTGTTATCCATGATACGGAAGCCATATCACATTTCCAGGGGATTTAAAAAATAGGACTAACTGTTCCATGTGTTTGCTTGGCGAATCTGCCCCTGTTCAGGTGCCCTTACCTTGGGAATTGTGTAAATAAGGGTAATACTTATCAAGCACACAATACATGGCCAAATTATAGCAAATTATTAGTGCTGCTACAGGATCCCTGGTTATGGTGTTCTGATTGGCCGCACACCAGGAACACTGATCGGCCAATCATATAATGTCTGAATATGGGCTCAAGCATTTATTGGTTAAACCAGTGGCTGGTCCTTCTGCCTTTATCCAGTTGCTGCACTTCTGTGCTGTATAAAATGTGGCTGCAAATCACTGGTGCCCTGAAACATAAGTTCTCAGGCACAATGTATAGCTGGGAAAGTGCAGAGCTGAAGATGTGGGGGAGAGTCGGCATGGCAACGTACAACTCAAAGGACACCCCCCCCCAGGCAGAGCGGCACCCCCACCCTCGTCATACCCTCTGGGCCCACAGGGAGTGGCAGCATGGGGGACACACTCTGGCTGGATTGGCCCTCGACGCCATCGTACAATGACAGCTTTTGTGGAGCTGCGTGAGAGAGTGTCATCACCACACGCCCTGCTCTCCGGGCCAGGACTGACAAGGGGGCACAGACAGTGCCGTCTTCTGTTCCAGTCAGCTGATTGGATAACTTCCGTGATGTCATGGAACAAGTAACACTTGGACGGGAGTGGGCGGAGCCAGCGTTGTGTCTCCACGAGACAATAGCTAATACTGACCAATACCACCGCGCATGAAAGGAAATCCTTACAGCCGGAGTCAGAATGGGAACCGGAGGATATGGAGGTGAAAAGTAGGTCGTAGAACAACAAACGCAGCCCAGGGGAGGAGAATGTGATAGGGGTTATTTGGGAGGTACAAAGGCTGAGATAGAGGAGGTACACGGGATGAAAGGAGGACAGGCGGCTGGTCCCCGCTTGGTGGACGTGCTTCAGTGCGGCTGCCATATGTTCGGCTGGTGAAGATCAAGCCCTGACCAGCAGGTGGCGTCACGGTTAAGAACAGACGTTTGTGTGTGAAACTGCCGAGGGTCTGAATGGAGAGAAGTGTCGTGAACCTCAGCGGGGATAACCGATAATCACTCCGGTGATGAGCGGAATGAAAGGGCATTATAATCTGGATGAAACTGTCCCCTAAGCAGTGAAGTGATAATCAGATCTGATGTGAGGGAAACAGTCACAGATTTCGTGCTCCTCATCCAAATCCACGCTCGTCTGCCTCGCCTGGAGGCCCTGTGCAGTGCTCTGGGCCCAGTCCAGACCCGAATGCTCAGAACGGCTGTTCCACTTTGATCTGCTGGGTGTGGAGAGGGAGAATATGTGGGGGGGGGGGCAAAGCAACCACACAGACGGGGGGGGAGGTGGAGGCACCCGCCAGCTGGTGAAATGCTTGTAGATCCTCTTCCAGGTTGGAGGGTCTCAGGAACTGCAGGATGGAAATGAACTTCTGCTCTGACTTGCCTCTACAGGTCAGACAGAAGCTGCTTGGTGGACAGGCTCTTTTTGGGGGCTTAGTGGGGGGGGAGGTACTGTTTCTGAGCAAAATCCCAACACCCCCAACAGCCACTTCAGTTTTCTTCTATATCTTTCTGCAGGCCATTGTATCCCCTGCCCTGTCAATGATCGCAAGAATAAACCAGCGACTTCTCAGCTCATATCTTTCATGTGAGAACTACTGACTGGCTGCAGGTCTCTTTACTGGCTCTTAAATAAAAACCAGTATACAGAGTGTCAGGCCAGCTGCAGAGCACAGGAATGCGTCTGTTTATGCACCACAACATTGTCCTTGAATGGATTCCCCTCTGCAAAGCATTAGTGTTTCTGTTAAACAGCAGAATTTACCTCGTACATGTGAGTAACAGGCAGGGAAGGTTTTTGTTCATTAGTAGAGATGGGGGGGTCCATTTCTAAGCTCTACGAGCCATTGGATGTTAGACCTTGCGGCGAACTGTTGTCAGTCTGCCAGAGGTCAGGGAGTTATGCTGGCTAGCCAAGAGGAGCACGCATGTGTGTGTGTGAGTGTGTGTGTGATGCTTCAGGTTGGCCCAACGCCATGTCATGTTCACCTGAGCAGCTCTGTGGGCTGCTGGCTTGGGTTCCTGGAGCCTGGAGCCCTTGGATCAGAGATTCAGACCAACCCCCATCCATTTGGGTTTGGAGGAACCCTGACAGTCTGACAAAGGTGTTTAATGTCATGCCATATGTAGCTAGTAGCTAGTAGCTAGTGCGGCAGTGGGGTCAGTGCAGCAGTAACATCAGTGCGGCAGTGGGGTCAGTGCGGTCAGTGCGGCAGTGGGGTCAGTGCAGCAGTAACATCAGTGCGGCAGTGCGGTCAGTGCGGCAGTGGGGTCAGTGCGGCAGTGGGGTCAGTGCGGTTAGTGGGGTCAGTGCGGCAGTAATATCAGTGCGGCAGTGGGGTCAGTGCGGCAGTGGGGTCAGTGCGGTTAGTGGGGTCAGTGCGGTTAGTGGGATCAGTGCGGCAGTGGGTCAGTGCGGTTAGTGGGGTCAGTGCGGCAGTGGGGTCAGTGCGGTTAGTGGGATCAGTGCGGCAGTGGGGTCAGTGTGGCAGTGGGGTCAGTGCGGCAGTGGGGTCAGTGCGGCAGTGGGGTCAGTGCAGCAGTAAGATCAGTCAGCGCATCTCATCCAAAAGCAGCAGAGCTTTTGGTCACCAGGCCTGTCTGGCTTCTGGATGGGGGCTGAGGTTACAGGAGAGACAGGGAGGTGGGGGGAGGTGAGTCAACAGGGAGCATAGAGCAGGAGTGTCTCCCCCCCAGCAAGCTAGCGAGTCACTGCACAGGTACTCCAGCTTGATGAGGATGGACTCCCAGTCTGTAAGGGGGGAAGGCAGGTCGACAGCAAGCTCGACAGGGAGAGGAGGAGGGATAGAGGAGGAAGGATAGAGGAGGAGAAAGAGCAAGGAGGAAAAGGTGACAGTGGAGGTGACCGAGAAGTGTAAGAGGGGGAGGGGATGAATAGAAAGAGCGGTGGAAGAGAGTGGGAGAGGAAGCAGCCTCAGATAGAGGGCAGCTGTGGTTGGCGCACCCCCCTGGCGGGCAGCGGTAATGTAGCACAGCAATCCCACAGAGCTCACATGTACCAGCATGGCCCAGAAAGGAGCAGCCCACATAGTCAGACCTCGAAAAGGAAAGTGGGGCATCCCATAATGCACCTGTCCTGTGACAGAGACATGGGGGGCGGGGTAGAGCTCAGAGGCCCTGATAGACGGTGAGGTACTCATAGGGGTGTTAGGGTTAGTGTGTATGAGTATGACGTTAGCTAAGCCTGGGGAGGACTAGACGGGGTCAGGGGTCAGGGGTCAGCGCTGGGGGTTGGAGGTGAAAACGAGCGGCAGGAGGCAGAGGAGGTCACAATTTATGGGGGCTGCAACCGGATTTGGAGTAGGGGGGGTGCACAGACTGGGGTGCGGGGTCACTTCACATGTGTCTGATTACTGGTCATATAAGAACACACCCCCAAACACCCCCACACCTTGAGGCCTGACCCTCACCCCCCCCCCAGTTTGGTAACTCATCATCACCTGTTCCTACTTCCATCCCCTATAACACGGCTTTGTGTTCCATCCCTTTGAGAAGTCAGGCAATGTTAATATTGTTTTTCCATCCATCTATCCATCCATCCATCCATCCACGCACACACATACCACAAACTCCCAAGTGCCTTGACTCTGGGCGGAGTCTCTGACTGTGGCCCTTTGCTGTTCCAGGGCTGCTGGGATGCCGCCGGTTTGGTTCCAGTTTGGTGCGTAACTACAGCACACTGCTGCTGGAGGAGAGAGAGGCCACGCTCTATGTGGCCGCTCGCGAGGTCCTCTACGCCCTGGACGCCCGCAACATCTCTGCCCCCGCTGGCAACCAGTCTGTGAGTGAGGGTCCGGGGCGCCCTGTGCAGGGTGCCTGCCTCCTTTACGCTGGAGGCTTCACTGGGAAAATGAGAGGGTGGAGCCAGAGGGTTACCCCACCTCTCTGTAAGCAGGGCCCTAATTGGCTGGTTTGTTTGTTTCAGATCCGCTGGGAGGCTTCAGCTGGGCAGAAGCAGCAGTGTATGAACAAAGGGCGAGACAATCAGGTGTGTGTGTGTCTGTGTGTGTGTCTGTATGTGTATGTGTGTGTGTCTGTATGTGTGTGTATGTGTGTTTATGTGTGTGTGTGTGTCTATGTGAGTGTGTGTGTGTCTATGTGAGTGTGTGTGTGAATGTGTGTGTGTGTCTGTGTGTATGTGAATGTGTGTGTGTGTCTGTGTGTATGTGTGTGTGTGTGTCTGTGTGTATGTGTGTGTGTGTGTCTGTGTGTATGTGAGTGTGTGTGTCTGTGTGTATGTGAGTGTGTGTGTGAATGTGAGTGTGTGTGTGTCTGTGTGTATGTGAGTGTGTGTGTCTGTGTGTATGTGAGTGTGTGTGTCTGTGTGTATGTGAGTGTGTGTGTGTCTATGTGAGTGTGTGTGTGAATGTGAGTGTGTGTGTGTCTATGTGAGTGTGTGTCTGTGTGTATGTGAGTGTGTGTGTCTGTGTGTATGTGAGTGTGTGTGTCTGTGTGTATGTGAGTGTGTGTGTCTGTGTGTATGTGAGTGTGTGTGTGTCTATGTGAGTGTGTGTGTGAATGTGAGTGTGTGTGTGTCTATGTGAGTGTGTGTCTGTGTGTATGTGAGTGTGTGTGTCTGTGTGTATGTGAGTGTGTGTGTCTGTGTGTATGTGAGTGTGTGTGTCTGTGTGTATGTGAGTGTGTGTGAGCTTCCCAGCTATCAGGTCGCACAGGTTCTCCCCTGCAGACTCGCTTCCTGCTCCCCAGGCCTTGCTTACAGGCCTTTCAGACAGACCCCAGGGGGCAGGCTGGTCCACCCCCCTCCCCTGCCTGAAGGTCTTTTGCTCTGTGCCCCCCTCAGACCGAGTGCTTCAACTACATCCGGTTCCTGCAGAGGTTCAACGAGACCCACCTATACGCCTGTGGCACCAACGCCTTCCGGCCGCTCTGCGTCTACATCGTAAGACCCCCCCCCCCCCACGAACGGCCTGTCACAGACATACTTGGGTGGGAGGTGGTGGGTGAGGTTCTCCAAGACTCCCCCTCACAAGCCCCCCCCCTTGTCCCCCGCTCCTGCAGGACTCTGAACGCTTCACCTTCACGTCGCGCTTCGAGGAAGGTCGCGAGAAGTGTCCCTACGACCCAGCTAAAGGATACACCGGCCTCTTCGTGGGTAAGGGGGCGGAGCCTCCGTTGTCACAGCAAGACTGTCAACCGGCATGCTTATCGGACTGCAGAGTCTCTTGTTATGTGAAGATGCTTCCTCTAGGGGGCGGTGCAGGTGGTTCTCAGGTGACTGGGGCAGAGTTTGGGGGCTGACATGTCTCATTTTTGTGAGTGTGTGTGTGTGTGTGTCTGACCTCTTTGATATCAGCATCAGAGCCAGTATGGGCTGATTGATACATACACCCCCTCACGTCCTGCCAGATGGTGAGATGTACACGGCCACGCAGTATGATTTCCGCAGCTCCCCCGACATCCGTCGAAACTTCCCCAACCCCATGGTGAAGACTGAGGAAGGTCCCAACCGCTGGCTGCTCGGTGAGGCCCGCGGGGGAGGGGGGGGAGGGGGTTGTAGCTGGATACTTTATTGGATTTGAGCCAATCTAAATGGCCTTTATCTGCCTTCCCTTATATTTAGCTCAGACTACCTTAAATCTGACAATTTATCTGGCTAAGCAAGAAGTCCTACCTTGTGGAACCGCCCCCCCCAGAGCCGGTGTCAATGTGCATGTACTGACAGCCTCTCTGAGACACACAAAGGGGTGACATGAACACGGTTTGTCCCAGAGCCCCAGCAGGGTGTTGCATGGAGCCATTTGCACCAGCCCGATGGACCTCGGCCCAGCGCCGGACACCAGGCCCGCATCCTGCATCAATATTTATAAACTGCATTGCAAATATTTGCTCACAATATAAACTCGTGCGAGAGGCAGCCTAAGTTGCGGTCGCATATTTATGCGTGAGGTGCAATAGCCGGTTGTGTGGGCAGCCGTGTTTGTACCCATGCAAGCTGGGTCATGCGTGTCATATGTGAATGCATCTTTCACTGCATGTGTCACGTGCGACTGCATCTTTCACTCCATGTGTCATGTGTGAGTGCATCTTTCACTGCATGTGTCACGTGTGACTGCATCTTTCACTGCATGTGTCACGTGTGAGTGCACCTTTCACTGCATGTGTCACGTGTAAGTGCATCTTTCACCGCATGTGTCACGTGTGACTGCATCTTTCACTGCATGTATCATGTGTGAGTGCATCTTTCACTGCATGTGTCACGTGTGACTGCATCTTTCACTCCATGTGTCACGTGAGTGCATCTTCCACTCCATGTCACTTGTGACTGCAT
Source organism: Brienomyrus brachyistius (assembly GCF_023856365.1). Classification (NCBI taxonomy): domain Eukaryota; kingdom Metazoa; phylum Chordata; class Actinopteri; order Osteoglossiformes; family Mormyridae; genus Brienomyrus; species Brienomyrus brachyistius. Next base: position 2,685,824 of record NC_064552.1, on the reverse strand, counting down.
TTTTCACCGCATGTGTCACGTGTGACTGCATCTTTCACTGCATGTATCATGTGTGAGTGCATGTTTCACTGCATGTGTCACGTGTGACTGCATCTTTCACTCCATGTGTCACGTGAGTGCATCTTCCACTCCATGTCACTTGTGACTGCATTTTTCACCGCATGTGTCACGTGTGACTGCATCTTTCACCGCATGTGTCACGTGTGAGTGCATCTTTCACCCCATGTGTCACGTGTGACTGCATCTTTCACCCCATGTGTCACGTGTGACTGCATCTTTCACTCCATGTGTCATGTGGAGGTGACCAAAAATGTGGTGTAAAAACCTAAAGTCATGGGATCATAGAGGCTGGTGTCAATGGTTTCTCTAGTTTCATTGGTTTTGCTGGTTTCACTGGTTTATCTGGATTCACTGGTTTTGCCGGTTTCTTTGGTGTCACCGATTTTGCTGGTTGCACCAGTGGTTTCTTGTGTATTCACTTTGTATGCCGCTGTTATTTAAAGAAACTTTTTTGTGGAATGGCGGTTTACTCCTTTGACGTTTGGTGCCTGAAGTCAGGTGATCTGCTCTGATGAGCCTCCAGTAGAGCAAATGGGTAAAATACCCTGTGGCCTGTGCTGGATGGGGGCTGTTTGCCCGTGGCTTGAATCCCGGACTGAGGGGACGGTATGTGTGGTTCCAGAGGCCGACTTTGTGGGATCTGCCATGCTGCGGGAGAGCATCAATAGCTCCATCGGGGACGATGACAAGATCTACTTTTTCTTCACGGAGAAGAGTCAGGAGCAGACGGCCTACTACAGCCAGACCAGGGTGGCCAGGGTGGCACGCGTGTGTAAGGTGCGTCAGCCGTAACCTTAAACAGACATCGACAGTCACCAGCACCCACGTCACCGCCTACCGTTACCATGACAATGTCCAAATCCACCTTCGTCTCCACCACTGGTGGCTTTGATAACGTTGATGATGCAGCGGCTGTTCCTTCCTCTATAGAAGCTTGGTTCTATTGTGATTAATGCTCCCTCCATGGTTCGAATGAGATGGAACACTCACTTTGAGAGCGCATGGTTCTGATGAGATTCACGCTTCCTTGCAGAAAGCATGGTTCTAGTGAGATTAACACTCCCTCACAGACAGCATGGTTCTAATGTGAAGGAACACTCACACAGAGAGTACATGGTTCTAATGAGATTAACACTGTCTTGCAAAAAGCATGGTTCTAGTGAGATTGATGCTCCCTCGCAGATAGAAGCATTCCTACCAGGTGAAGGTTTGCTCTTAGAACACATGGTTCATGCTTTCTCCTTCTTGCACACAACCCTCACATATACGCCACTCAACTCCTCCCAAAGGTTAGTTTCTAGTTCCCAGTCAGGACTGCTTTTCCTCGGCTGATGCTGCACCAGGCCAGCGACACATCAGGCAAGCCTCCGAGTGGAGGGACGATGCTGAGCTGCGTCGTCCCCTCTGGCCCGGAGCTTTTGGATCCAGTCCTCCGACGGCTGAAGAGTAATTAGAGGGATAATTAATATGGTAACGAAGACTCAGCATGAGCCAGAATGTTTAAAACACGTGATGCAGTAGCAGCACAGGCAAGGCTGAGGTCTGCCTAACGGCACGTGTGTGTGTGTGTGTGTGTGTGTGCGCATGTGGGAATCTCGTTTGTCGCCTCGGCGCGGGCATGCTGCCGCTCGCCTCTGCGCCCCTGCTTGTCTGTGTTCTTTCCCGAGGGAGCCTGGAGCTCTTGCCAAATCTCTGGGCAGGCTGGTCTGAACTCGCACCGTGTTTGATGGTGAGCCCAGATACGGCAGGAGGGATAGGGCACATCTGTGAAGTTCATTCCGAGGCTTCAGCCCCACGGCGTATGGATGGATCCCTGCGGCATATGATGTCATTTCCTGTGGCCCACATCACTCTGCACGTGACCTTTGACCGTTGTCTCTGGTCCATTTCCTTAATCAATAGAGCAGCGACTGGCCAGCGATTTTGATTTAGTCCCCCCCCCACCCATCATAAAGAGAGTGTGACTGTGGTGCCCCCCCCTCACCGTCCGCCGTTCCTCCATCTGCTCCTCCAGGGGGACTGGGGAGGCCAGCGCACCCTGCAGAAGAAGTGGACCTCCTTCTTGAAAGCCCGGCTGCTCTGCTCCATCCCCGACTACGAGTTCCACCTCAATGTGCTGCGTGACGTCTTCGTCATGGAGGCCCCAGGACAGGCCTCCCAGGACAGCATCTTCTACGGCATCTTCGGCCTGGAGTGGTGAGATTAGAGCGGGATTTGGGTAAAGGGCGGGTCATCGGGGGAAGGAGGAGAAGGCCATTGGTAGAGCCAGCCCTGGGGGTGGGATTTGGGCCTCAGCTCTGTAATCATTTTTAATGCGTTTTTTAATTTAACTGCTATCAAATTAAGCCAATCGATCGAGAACTGGGACGTTTGCTGAGCTGCAGTGTTTATTAAAACTGACATTATTCAACCAAATGTAGGTTAAACAGAGTAGCTTCAAATAATAATAACAAAACAGGAAATACCAACGAAGAATAAGGGGAACTTTGCAGTCTATGTTAAGAAATGGGTCTTACAGTCATTTATAGCAGTTTTTAAAAATAATATAATGATAAACTGTGAAGGATACAGAGATCTGGGTGAGCCTGGGACTGCAGGAGGGGTTGTGGGTGGAGCTGGGCTCTGAGGGCGTGTCATTCAGTAGGGGGCGGGGTCAGGGCAGTGCCCTAATGAGACCTGGCTCGGGGTGTTTGGGAGATTTTGAGCTGATTGCTGGGTGGATGTGTGTCAGAGAACTGGGCCAGGGATCGAGGCTGAATAAAACCGTGTTTCATCTCCTGAGGCTGGTGAGGACACCGAGAACCCTCCAGGTCCCCTCCCCCGGCACTGGGATCTACAGAGCCAGCAAAGCATCCATGTTTAAAGCCCCCCCTCCACGCACCATGCTGGTGCTACGCAGATCGACCCTCAGGGTCCTGGTGTGTGGGGCACAGGGATGCCTGCTTGGTGAATCTTTTGGGGTTGGGGCGGGTTGGGTCCAGATTATGTTGTGTTTCGGCCCGGATGTAGACCACAGTCCACCATTTGAGTTCCTCTGATGTATGTGATGCACAATACTACCCAGGTGTGATAAACACAGTGCAACTCGAATGCATCTAAATCTCATCCCTCATGTTGCATTTACATGATTATATGGGGAGAGTATAAGACTTTGACAGGTAGTTGCCTGTTAGCCTCCGGCCTCTAGGGGTGCTGCCTCCCATATCAATCACCTTTTGAAAGCCATCTCTCCAACACTTATGAATGTTATGCAACAGCAGAGCACTGGTTTGAGTTGGAGAGACAGTTGCAAAAGCTTAAAAATCATCAAGGGCGATGCATCCCCTTCTCTGCTCTCAGTCTTTTTCCAGCTTCTCCCTCGTCTCCAAGCACCCCCCCCCCATATATTTTTGTCCAGCTGCCCTGACTCCCTTTGGGTCTGTATCGGCTGCCCTGACTCCCTTTGGCTCTGTATCGGCAGCTCTGACTCCCTTTAAATCTGTATCGGCTGCCCTGACTCCCTTTGGCTCTGTATCGGCAGCTCTGACTCCCTTTAACTCTGTATCGGCTGCCCTGACTCCCTTTGGCTCTGTATCGGCTACACTGACTCCCTTTAGCTCTGTATCAGCTGCCTTGACTCACTTTGGATCTGTACAGGCCACCCTGACTCCTTTTAACTCTGAATCGGCTGCCCTGACTCCCTTTGGGTCTGTATTGGCTGCCCTGACTCCCTTTGGGTCTGTATCGGCTGCCCTGACTCCCTTTGGCTCTGTTTCGGCAGCTCTGACTCCCTTTAGCTCTGTATCGGCTGCTCTGACTCCCTTTAGCTCCGTATCAGCTGCCTTGACTCCCTTTGGCTCTGTATCGGCTGCTCTGACTCCCTTTGGTTCGAGTCACTCTGCTGTCACAGTGATTTTGCCAGCGATGTGTCCCACTCCAGTTAGTCATCTGGCAGGCGGGATGTTCCAGTTTACAGACAGAAACAGCCAAATGGGTCCTGAAGCAGTCTCAGCCTGTCATCACGATGAACAAACTGATCCAGGATCAGTTCTGTCAGCTCTGATGGCCCGGCCTGTTTCCCTGTCATTCTCCGCATGCAGTCGTCCAGCCTGTAAGCTGCGCCCAAACTGCCAGGAGTCTGAGTCATTTATGGCGTCTCCCTCAGTGGAAATTCGCAACCCGAGCAGAGCAGAAGCCCCCAGTCGATGGCTGTAGAATGTTAACCTTACTCCTCACCTGCGGAAAAACACTCATCCACAGGAAAAATGGGAAAACGTCTGCAGTGTGCCGCTATTCCATCAAGGAAGTGCAGAACGCCTTCGACGGGCCCTACATGGAGAACGAGGACTCCAAGTGGACGGAATACAGAGGGAATGTTCCGGAACCACGACCCGGCTCAGTAAGCTCCCGTGCACCAGTACCCCGCATACAAATCCCTGTAAAAAGCTGTTTTAAAAGACGCTTAGTATCAAAGAAGATACTTTAAAAAGTCAGCGTCTGACCCCTCAACCTCGAGACCCTAACAGTCAGTCAGGTTTACAGGAAGCTGTCTAGCTGAGCCGGGATTAAGGCGACATTCATTAAGCACAAGACAGCCAGCTCATCCTGACAGGACCTTCTGGGAACATCGACGTGAAAGACGTTTCCGTGTCAGTTTAAGGAGTGAGTGACGTCAGTGTAGCGCCTCCTAGGGAGAAGTGAGAACCCAACTGGAATCCCCAGTGTCATTCTGTAGAAGGCAGGTGAATATATAACTGAGGGCAGGAGGTGAAGGGATCGGCTGTAGGCAGGGCCGCTGTTTCTGTTACACACATGTTCACACATGACACAGATCATGCAGTGTGACTGTACAGTGACCCTCGCAGTTCCAGTCATGCTGTTTGTTTGAATGCCCCCCCCCCCCCAGTGTATCACAGATGCATTCAGGGCGAAGGGCATCAACTCCTCACGCGACCTCCCAGACGAGGTACTTAACTTCGTGCGCAGACACCCACTGGTGTCTCAGCACATCCGCCCCATGGAAAATCGCCCCCTGCTGGTCAAGAGGAGGGTCAGCTACACCCAGATTGCTGTGCTCAGGGTGGCGGCGCTGGACAGTCAGCAGTACGACCTGCTTTTCATTGGGACAGGTGGGTCGGCGGCGACCTCTGACCTCCAAGTATGACTCATGCGGCCACATTCTTTGCAGGATTGTTAGAGATACCTTCATCCTGCTTATTCATCTATGGTTCTCTGCCATACCTGTTCTGCTGATGACTGTATGGGACCCGTTACGGCCAGGCAGACTTACGTTCCAGGAATGTGCTCCCCCCCCCCCTCCCCCAGATGATGGCTGGTTGCACAGGGCCGTAGAGGTCAAAGGTCAGGTGCACATCACCGAGGAGCTGCAGCTCTTTCAGAAGCCCCAGCCGGTCGAGAGGATCGTGATCTCACAGGCACAGGTGACGTCCATGTCCGTACCAGTCTGATCGTCGTTTAGGCTTTGGGTTCACGTTCACCTGCAGAATCCATCAGTGCTCATGTAAATGTCTCCCTCGCTCGTTAAGCAGAGTCAGAAGAGCATCGCTAACTAGCTGGTTAGCAGAGAATGCTGCTTCAACATCTCCTAGATAAGGAGACTTTTGTTTATTACTTAGTGTAATGACTGTTTGTGGCCAACAGAGGGCCCCAAACCTCAGGGGCGGCATGCAAATGCGTAGTATGAGTGGAACTAAATGCCACCACTGACTATTGTCATTAAAAGCCTGAACAAGAAAATGACGATGAGCAGAAAACCCTGGAAGACGCCCCCTGTTGGCTGATTTAATGCCGCGCACTGACGTGTCAGGGCCTGTTTTCCGTCATGTAAATACAGGGATTCTGCAGACAAGCATCTGTGTTACGCTGGCTGTGTGTGACGGGAGATAAACATGCTAACATGTCCCTCTCTGCCCCCCCACAAAGAGGAGCGTCTACGTGGGCTCCCCCTCCGCCGTCCTCCAGCTGCCCCTCTCCACGTGCGGACGCTACTCCTCCTGTTATGACTGCGTTTTCGCTCGGGACCCCCTGTGCGCTTGGAATGGGGCCGCCTGTGTAGGGGTACAGTCTCGAGCAGACAGGTGAGGGCCTGTCGATCTGGAGGGGACGGGGTGGTTCATCCCGGGGCAGACATCTTTACATCTTGTCTGCTCCTGTGCTGCTGTACATATGCGGGGGAATACACAGGATGCACGTGTGCACATGTGATTTAAACAAGATGCCAAACATGTTTCGCTGGGTGTGAGAGGAAGAGAGTGCGCTGTATGGCATCGCTGCGGGAAACGAACTCATTCCCTGCCCCACCTCCCGGCAGGTCCAGCCTCGTCCAGGACGTCGCTGAAGGGAACCGGGGCTGTGGAAACCCCAAGGAGAATGGTGAGTGTGACCCCGCCCACTTCCAGACTTAACAGGGCGTGACCCCGTGGGGCTCCATGTGAAACTTCAGGTGGTATTGGATTGAGTGACCATAACTATAACCCAGTCCTTGGGCCGCTCCCACCAAACCCCTACCTGTTTATTATCTGTGCCTCTGCTTATATGGCAATCCAGATAAATACTCCACAGCGCCCCCTAGCTGTCAGGAGTGTGATGCCAGGCCTTCCTGTTGAGGGCACTGCCATTAAATCCGGGAACAAAATGAACCAAACGTCACACTCAGATCACACGACACGTCAACATCATTCCAGTGTTTTAAAGGCCAGATCTCGCTAATGGATTGTACCCCCCTGCAGACTCCACAATCCGCCGCACGCGCTCCGTCACGTCCGGCGACGATGTGCTCCTGCAGTGCGAGCTGCGCTCCAACCTGGCGACGCCGCAGTGGACGCTGGATGGTCGCGAGCTGCAGGGCTACGGGCTGGACTCGGGCTACCGGGTTGGGACTGACGGGCTGCTGTTGATTGGTGCCCGACCCGAGCAGAGCGGTCGCTACGTCTGTCTGGCCGCAGAGAACGGGCTGCGCATCCCGATGGCCACCTACGCTGTGTGGATCCGCCCTGGCCCAGGAGAGCCCACATCCCGCCCACTGCTGCCAGACCTTCCCACCGAACAGCCGCTGCCCTCACCGCCGCCACCGCTGCCACAGACCTTCCGGAACATGGAGACACTCTACATCTCGCTGGTGGCCATCCTGGGCGGCCTGTGCCTCGTGCTGACCACCGTGCTCCTCTATGTGTCCTTCTGTGCTGTGGCAGGCCCACACAGGAGCAAGCGGCTGCACCACCAGCAGGGTGGCGCCGAGCGCAAGCGCAGCTCCCACCTGGAGCTCAAGACCATCTCCAGCCGCTGCAATGGCAAGTGGGAGGAGGCTGAGGACAGCGGGGCCGAGGACAGCACTGGTGGTGGCTTTCTGCAGATCGTCCCCGGCGAGGGTCAGTTGTCTCCTGGTAAGGAGCCGCCCCTGCCCGAGGCTCCGCCCCTCCCAGCACCTCCGCCCCTGCCAGCCTCCGAATACGCCAACGGGCTGTCGGCGACGCTGCCCAGCGTCCTGCGCAAGATGAACGGGAACAGCTATGTGCTCCTGAGGCAGGCTGACCCTGAGAGCACGTCGCCGCTCTACCACTCCTTCACCGAGGAGCTTAACCGTATTCTGGAGAAGAGGAAGCACACCCAGCTGGTGACCAGCCAGCCGGACGAGAGTTCTGTGTAGCGCCCCCTAGTTGTGGGGTGGACTAACTGCTCCCTCTTTGAAGCCGTTGGCCACCTGGCGAATAGGATGGTACTAGATGGCTGACATACCCAGAGCTTTTTGCAATTTACCGCCATCTTGTTGACTCATGCGACATACAGACACACACACACACACACACACAATGGCGCTATAATAATACATAAAAAAGCTCAGACATTTGCAAACACAAATCTACCTCAGCAGACCCCAGGCAGGGGCACATTGACATTGCCACAAGGCGTCTGAGTCACAGAGGACCCCCAAAGTCCCAGAATCCTTTGCAGCAGAGCTTGACCCTTTGACACTGAAGGGGCCACGCAGGTGTCTGAAGGTGCCTGAAATGTTACCTGTCATGCTTCTCTGTCCTGCTCCCATGGAACTTTTATGTAAATAATGATGGGATGGAGAACCAGGGCGATTGGGCGGACCGATCCGGGTGCAAGTGGAAGTCTCTGGATGTCAGTATTAGCCTCCTGTGAGGCCTTCTTCAGAGCCCTGTGAGGGAGACAACCTTCACAGTACGGGCAGAACTGTGTTAGGGGTGGGGGGGTTGCCAGGACTTGATTGGCACATGGCTGTGGGATACATAGAACGGACAAGCAGGGAGGGTGGGGGCAAATGATGCCTGTGATGGAGCTGGTCCCACCCGGTCTGGCTAGGTGGAGTGTCTGTTTTGGAGCTTCAGGCCCTGCTTTGGCGAGGAGACAAGGGGGGCGGGGGGCGTCACCAGGCTCTGAGGTGTGTCATCCGGACAGAACCTGCGTGCACCGGACAAGAATGGGCTGGATAGGTTGCCATGGCAACGAAGACCAGTGGTAAGAGGCTTTCAGACCGCGTGTGTGTGCATGTGTGTGTGTGTCTGTGCGCATCAGTGATGCTTTCTGTCCATCTATTTCAGACCGGCATCTTTACATAAGAGGTTTACATTAACTGGGGATTTGTCATTCTTATTAACAGCATACGTCATATTGCGTATACGTCCTTTTAAAATGGCACCAGAGTGGGACAGAGATGTCACCACACAGTGCAATCTTCATGTACGCCTGCAGGGCGGCGCTGTCAGTGCCTGGTGCTACCGATGGCATTGGGAATAGACTCACTTGGGGTTGTTTGTACTCTCTTGTGGTAAGAGGCGAGCGTGCCGGGGGTATCTGTGGGCCGGCCCCTCCCCCCCACCTCCTCTTCAAAGGGCTGTTCTCAGCCTACCCCTGCCCCCTTTCCCCCCCGGGAGCACACTCAGCAGCAATTCCCCACTAATTAATTAGGACTGCCTTCCTCAGTGTGTGCGACCTTGTCCCCAAAAAAAAGGGGGGGTTGGGCAGGGGTTGTACCACTCTGAGGGCCAGACGTGCTGTGGTACACTACTCCCGCCAGCAGGGGGCCCCCAGAGGTTTAGCCATGACATTGGAGCCACATGAGTCCCGCAGACGTCCCTCTCAGCCAAACAGCAGACGGGTAGAGGGAGTCAGGCGTAAGTGCTTTACCGTTGGGATTGGTGCATGCGTGATGCTTTTAACAACAAGACAGGACATGTAATCTCATGGACGTAAATCAAAACCAGCCGATACAACCCCCGGGACCCCCTTAAATGGGTGGAGACCTCACACACTCAACCCAAAGCGATGCCCTTGGAACAGGTCTGTGGTACGACACGCCACAGTACTGCTGCATGTTCCTTTCATAGGGGTGTTTAATCCCGGTTGCCTTGCAAAACGGACGTTAGGCGTTGGAAATGAGAGACATAATTGAGTCTTCTTGTTTTTTCCTCAGATATGGAGTAGCTGGTCTGAAGCTGAGCAAAGTCTGCATAGGTCCGGATCCGCCTCTCGCTGTGTGGAACGTACCTCCTGCACGTGTGGTTAGACGTGGCCACTTCTGGGCTGGACTCAGAGTGGCCACTTGGAACCGCGAGCAACAACCCTGGGGAGGAATTGCACCCATTTCCCAAGTCACATGATCGCCTGCTCCACTCCGGAGGAAACTTCCAGAACAAATCCTCCTCTCCCCGCCCCCCACCCCAGAATCACCCACATGTTTAGCCATGTGGAAAAGGCCGCACCTGTATGACCATTCTGGGAGAACTGCATTCCCTTGTCACCTTCTTACTCCTGCAATAATCAGAACTGCCACATTTTTAGAGGAATGCAAACTGTCAACATCATAAGAACCACGTAGAACTTTGCCACGAAATTTGCACTATTAGTCTGCCATAAGGACTAGCTTAGGCTCCTCTGTTGTGGAACACCGTTCTCCTTGCTCTTCATTTTCTCTGGTTCCACTGACGGGTACCATACTTTACATGTGATAGTGGCTCGAAGCAGAACAATAGCGTGATTTTTCCTAGCAAGACTATGGTCATCAAAGGGCATGAAGTGTGGTGTTGCATGAAACCCCAGAGAAAAAGCTTGGTTGGACAATCTGAATCTAAGCAGTCTGGCTAAATGTTTTTCCCACCGGGTTCCATCTATGCTGTGTTGACCTCCATGTTGGTACTTGACTAATCCAAATGTAAACAGGGCATTCCACAGACCACCACCCCCCTGCCTACTGGTACACCTCTGTTTTATAACAGAATACCCTTCCGCTTGGCTGTTTCAACTCCACACCATCTTCACAGCAGTATCAGCCCCTCCCCCTCCCCTGATTGGCTGACTTGACAAGGCCAATATTCCATAGGACACTTAGTCAGGGCTACCCATCATGCCTTTGGGTCTCTCGTCAGGGTGTGTCGTAAGAGTGACCCTTCACACTGTATTTGCACACGCGGGCCGTGCGTGATCGGTGGACGTGACGCAGCGTGTTTGTTTAGGAAACACCTTCATGCGCAGAGGTTTTACTGGCAGAACTCGACGTCTGGAAGTTTACCAAAGCGAGTCCGCCGTGTCTGGCGGTGACAGGGAAACGCCTTTAATCCCGCGGATGTCAAGAAGTGGCGGGAAGGAATGGAGGGACCAAAGCAGAAGAATGACAGCACCGTGAGTTTTGTGTGAGCAGATAATCCCCGATATTTATGTCCAGCTAAACATCCTGAATCAATATGTGATGAATCCTTAGTACAGTGACAGTTGTGGTCCCGGGGGGGGGGGGGGGGGGGTCCACAGAGGGGCTCATTTTTGGGCAGATCAGTAGGGGGCCAGACACGTCATGCTAAGCTGTGTTAGTGGGTCTTACATGCATGATCTCCAACTCCTCATGCAGGTTCAATGTGCACGCACCTCACATACAGTGCACCCATAGGGGGCGCTGTCTCCACAGGATGAATTATCATACAAATCAGATCCTCCGGCTAATGAAAGTGCGTGTGTGTGTGTTGGAAAAAGTGCAGAAGTGCTCTACTACACATCTCCCCGTGCTGTCAGATATCCAGCTATCACAACACAACTATCCAGTACCCATAACAGAACGCCAGGTGGCGCTGCGGTTAGTGAACTGCTCCAGTAAATATCTAGGCAGTCCGTGAGTTAAGAACATCCAACTGGTGGACAACTCGTACTTAAAAACGGACGGCCGTAAAACCGGTTATATAAAAAAACTTGGGTTAAATGTACTGCTTTGTGACGCTCCTCCCCCCGCTCGGCTTCAGCAGCTTCTCGCCTCCTGGTACAGGAACGTATTTACTTTTATTTTTACTGTATTATTATGTATCGCATTTCTTTATCTGACTTACCTACAAATTCGACTTAAAGACACTTCAGGCACGGATCTCGTTCGTAACCTGGTGATTGCCTGTACTAAAAAAGTTAACACTGAAAAAATAACCCGGAACGTTGCTGATTTTTGTGACACGAGCTTCCCTGTAAGCCAGAGATGGCACGGCCGTCCGCGACCCTGCGGGTGACCGGGTCCCTTTTGGCTGTCTCTGTCCCCTCTGCGTTTGGCTCGTCCACAGAGGACATCTCTCTGTCGGGTCTGGCCGACACGCAGCGTGTAAACGGTCTTGGCGCGGCACCAGCTGCAGGGTCTGTCCTGCCAGCTGCGGTGCCTGTTTACCGAAGGTCAGATCCTGCCAGGATGGTCCGATCCCCTGCTGGTGCCCTCACCACAGGCGGGCGAGGGTTCTGCTAACATCACGATCGTGAAGACCCGCTGCTGCCCATATCAGGGTGCTGCAGGAGCCTTTGCAAACGCACCAGTCCTGATCCTAAACCTTCAAAATAAACCCTGGAAAATAAGGCTGTAAGTTCAGATGAGGTTATAATAAGTGCCTGCCCCCGCCCCTGTATGCCCCACCTCCGCATCATTTTGTGCTAAGCTAGTAACTCTCCCACATCACGGCATCGCTCTGGTCAGCTGGTCTCCCATCAATCATCAGTGTCAATAAACACGAGGTCAGCAAAGGACGTGTGAGAGCGAGGTATGCAGCAGAAGATGGGGAGGGGCTTAGTGTTTTTTTTGGGTGGGGATTGGAGTTACATGTGCTGACAGTATTAGAGTCCTCCAGGGCCTTTATTTACACCTTTGATCTTTCTAGTAACTTCTTTCTCATTTGGACTAATTGTCTGCGTATTTTATAAACATCCTGAGGCGTTTTGGCTTTTCCTAATAGGGCTGTGGTGTTCCAATATGGCTCCCCTGTGAGGAGAAACACGCCCTCAAATGTGTAAATGTTTTCAAGTAAAAAAAAAAAAAAAAGATTATGAACGACTTGTACCATGTTGTTTGTGGTAAAGTACCTTGTGATGCCTTCTGTTAAACTGCCTCATTTCATTAAGTGGGGCGACGTCTACCACTGCAGTTTAATGAACCCCCATCCTTCCCCGCTGCCATCTGACCCGAGAGCCAGACCCGGACGGAACCCTATCTGTTGATGGTTTCTCTTTGAGGGCACCAGAGGCTTTGTCTTCTCTCGCGTGATCGGTGCCCGGTTCCCATGTGGTCACGACACCCCCACGGTCTGGATTGACTGATCCGGTCCTACGACAGACGGTTTTTTCGCCCCTGGAGTCAGCGTGGAGAAAGCACCCCCAAACATGCCGACAGTGAAGAGGTACTGCAAACAGTGACTAGCACCTTCTGAGGGGGGGGGGCACAGAGTGCAGTTAAGTGTATACAGTGAGCCCTTCGTGTGAGGATCTTGGGTCCCCACCAGAATGCAGGAGGGCTTCACGACCAGCTCTGCCTTGGACATCTACTCGATTAATTGGGTCCCACAGTGCCCCCTGGTGTCAGCTTCGGGGACTTGCTCTCAGGCCTGTGATGTTGTAGTAGCCCACACTGCTGCTGTCAGTGTTCCGCCTTGCCAATTATTTCTAACCCTCCAGGCAAAAGCTGTATTTCAGCACCAGTGGCGGGAGGCGATTTGATGCACGGAGCCCAGTTCCGCTGCACTGTGTAAGGAACGTGGCTTCAGAGCCTTTCCAGTCCGTGCATCCGGTCCCTCGCTCTCCATTCCCAAAAATCAGCCTTCAGAGGAGAGCAGGAACCCGGCTCAGCCCGCATTCTCACAGGAGACACGTGCTTGGAGAGCTGACCTCGGCGTGACCCCAGTGACGGCTCAGTCCCTTTCCTGTCCTCCATCTTCATTTGGGGCGAGTCTGTTTGACGAAGGACAGCACCCACAGCTCCCCCCAGCCCTAGCCAAGCACCCCGTCAGGCACCGGAGCTCCTGTGACGCACTCACACATCCTAAATCCTGTTACCCAGGAAGCGTCTGAAGGGCACTGACAGGAACAGGACCCCCCCCGCCAATGCACCAAGGCCAGACTATAGCATTGACCAGAGCTCAGCCGCTGTTGCTCAGCAACAAGGACTATTCATTCCATTTTTTTTTTTAAATCTAAATGTGCCTTTTTAAAATGAGGTGGGCAAGCCTTTGCGACACGCGGTTGGAACTGCAGGAAAACCTCCCATAATACAATGCAGCTTGGCCACGAAGGGAGTCCGACCGAATAAAGTGGGCAGCCGGTGGCTGGGGAGGGCCCGCAGGAGCTGGGATGGCCCTCCCCATCACACGCAGGAACAGCAAGCCAGCATGTTTACGCGAGTCACAGGGCTCGATCGGTGATGCGATCAGGGCAGGGGTGCACGTCGGCCACATTCCAGGAGCACTCGAGCGAGGAGGCACGAGCGAGGTCTTGCACGCCAGCGCGTCCCTGCAACCTGAATTTCCAGCCTCCCCAAGCACCAGTCGATCAGCATGTCAGCTCGTGCTGCACCCCCCTCTGGGGGGGGTGGGGGAGCAGAATGTCAGCGTCTCGTCGCCAGTTACACACACGTGCAAGAAAATCAATTATCAAACCCATCACAGCACAACATAAAACAAATAAACCGCTCTAACTGGGGGCTAATTCACTACAATGGGAGACACTCTGTCCCAGTTAAGTGTAAAAGCCTATATAAAAACCAGGGTGGGTGTTTAATGCACATTGGCCATTTTCCAACTCGACTTAACATCAAACAGAGATGAAAAGGTCTCCAGACCGATCTACAGAGCCGGTACAAGCACCTGTTACGGGCCTCCAGCACCAAGCTGGCGACCTCACCTTCAGGGCCAGAATACGAGCCACAAACACGTTAATGGATCATTCAGGAGGTCAGGAAACAATTTATTTCAGCATGACGGACGGGTGGAACGCCTCAAAGGTGGGGGGGGGGGGGGGAGAAACAAGGAAAGCTGGGAACCTGCCACTTTGTGTCTGACTCTCCAGGCCCAACAGATACGGTCCGCAACTCTCCAAACGACCTCGAACCCGAGGTGGCGCCGTCGATGCTTGGACTGTCACATGACAAAATATTGACCGACCCCCGCAACATTTCACAGTACTTCTCCGGACCTGCGATGCACCGGCAGAGCTGTCGCCGACTCCCCCAGGGCAGAGCGCCCCTCGGTCTCATTCGGGCTGCCTGTCCTGAGGCCGGATCATGCCCAGGGTGGACGGCCGGTTGACAAAGGGGTGCCACTGGCCCTGGATGCTGGGGCTGTCCGTGTGGAAGGGCTTGCGGATGCGGATGATGTCCAGGCCCGACTGGTTGGCCAGCTGCCCCAGTATCTCCCCAATCTCCTGGGTCGTCTTCTTGTTGACGGTCTCCTCCCTCACGCTGCCATTCACTGCGAAACAAAAACAAAAGGACGCTCGGCCATTTTGTTTTCTCTGGGTACGGCTTTCGCAAGGGCTACGAGGACAAACACGCGGCGTGTCTGTACAGGTCCACACCGCTGGCCGCTATGCGACGTGATGCAGCTCAGAGCCCCCCTCCCCTTCCCGGGGGCCTCAGGGTGAACCGAGTTTAGCCCAACCGAGGCCCCAAATTCCTTCGCTGAACTAACTACTTGGCCAGTCATCCTCCTTGAGTGTTTCAGGCGCTAAATAAAACCTCACGGGGAGCATCCCAGGAGGAGCTGGACCAGGCAAGCCGGCCTCAAACGGGACATCAGATCCTCTGATCTAACATAAGAAACATCGAGGTCATCGTCAGCAACGAGCCTTTTTTAACACGGCCGCAATGAATTGGGTCAACAGAAAATGTCTCTCAGGACAGAGGGAGAGACTTAGCGAGGGAAGGATTTAGTGCTGGGCGTGTGAATGAGAAATGCTACTCATGCGTCAGAGCGAATGTCGTTTGGTGCACATGAAACCATATTATTTATTTAAGGTTGGAACAGGTCAGTGCTGGAGGACAGTTGCTGAGCGAAGAGGCCATTCTATACTGGAGCCATGGAATTCAGAGGTGCTGCGACCTTCCATGCCTTCGGCAGGACAGACTCCTCCAAGAAAACACAAAGTCACTCTACGTTGGGTTTTCTTCAAGCAAAACCAGGGAAGCGGCAAAGCATGTGATGGCGGTGGGTGTCCAGCCTCAGAATGGGAGGCGGAGATTTGGGAGCCGTCTCACCAGTTCAGGTGGAGGTGTGAGGTTTCACCCGAATGAATTCCTCGGAGGAAAACAAAGCCGCCTTCCTGGTGCGCAAACAGATATCGACACGTAGTCGTTTCCGAGGCGCTACAAGCGTTCATCTGGAAGGTGAAGCACCACACCTACAGTTATAATTATCTAAACAAACAAGTGGTCCCACTGTAACACAAAACCATTCAGTTAAAGAAAGGAGTGGGAGGAAAGGCCAGATTACAGCCGCAAAACAAAACAACACACGCAACAAAGCCTTAAACATATTTAGCGTGTACAGTCAACCATTCAAATATGGGCCATTCTCTCTCTCTCTCGGCTTATCATCAGCTCCCGGAACAGCTGTGTTCATGTCCTGAGAGACACTGACGGAAGTAATAGCCCAGTTCCCAACACCACCACTCCACTAGACTTTCACATTCACCCACGGGTGCAAGACAACGTTCTGCACAGCAGTTCTGGCAGATCAGCCAGTAAAGCGCAGCCTGGCCGCTGAGACAGACACGAAGCTGCAGGTTCTTTCCTCCATGATGCAGGCCATTGTGCTTATATTTCACTCTGGTTAAGGGTAAAATCTTAACTCAGGACTGAGAGTACAGCCAGAAGAGCTGCCATAGGGGGGACCAGCTGCTCAGCGTTGGTCTTCTGAACGAGGGAGACATAAGTATGTATGACATAAGTCCTCATCCAAAAACCATCAGCAAAATGTCAAACCCGATAATCAACAGAGCACTGAGTCAAACCCAGTAAACAAGAATCTATTTACCGCAGATAATTTATTTACTGCTTTCTTAATTTCTAAGCAGGTATCAGCATTTGCCAAATGTTAGAATGCAGCCAAAAAAAAGTTTAAATGGACCAGATAGACTTTCATTAGTGAAATATTGAAATGTAGCAACTGTGTGTGATGAGCGCCCTCTACCGAAGGACGTTGGGGGAAAGAAAACGTGAACAATCCGGAGGAGCGCCGTAGGCAGCGGCTCTGTGTCGGTGTCCTTTTCACACTCACGGTATTCTGCCACAATCTTGGCTACTTGGACGGGCTGGGGGGACACATAGACCACGACTCCGGGATTTTTCCTGGCGAAATCCACCACGCCATCCTCAATAAACTCTCTGAAATAAGCACGTCAGCAGAAGCTCAGTTAAAATCAAGTCCAATCACTTGGTAGAAAACAATAATGCGATTTATAATATAAAGTGGATCCCTGAATTCATTTATCTTTATATCTTGTTTTCTCAAGAGAAATAATCTGCATGTAAAAACTAAATAAATCAGTTACATTTTCAATGGAAGCTGAAAGAAACGCAACGCTAAACCTGGCTAACGAGCCATTATTAGATTAGTAAAATTAGCCCTAAAAAGTAGATATGATGGACGTGGCCTCGTTATGGCTTTACATTTCTAACGAGTGTAGGATGGATCATAGACCATGCTAATGCCGTACTTCGATTTCCGTTCCCAGTAGCGCTAGAGTAAACTGACTGCAAACCTGGCTCCAAGGGATCCCTGTCCGTTCTTGGAAAAGATGAGCGAGACCCTCTTAAGCTGGCAGACGTATCGGCCCACGCCGTTTTGCAGCACACTTCTAAGGAAGCGACTCGAGGTTCCCCTGGCTGTCATGGCAGAAGGGCAGTAAAATGTTACATACGAGCCGGTGCAACGACCACCATCACGGAAGACGATCTGATAGAGGGCAGCGTGAGGGACGCGGACGCGCAGGCCGGTACGCCACCGGGTACCTTCCTACTGGAAACACGGGTGCATTATCACCGGCCTTTACTGTTTTTTATATTCTGCCTTAATATATTAAATTGTCCATACATATATATTACAACTAATTAAAAGCTAATAATATACCATGTATAAAGCAATAAATTTAATATAATTTCTTTCCTTCCAAAAATCCTCAGTGTCCTCGTCGCTCAGTGCCACACGGACCTATTTTGGTGTGAGGACAGCCATGGATCCGTGGAAAGCACATGAGAACTAGAAGCAAGGTGAAGATAAGTTGATTGTCGTCGTTAAATGCGTTTAAATGTAAAGGTTTAGTATTCATACGTTTCCATAATAGCAATGGAATGTTGTTCATTTTGTTATCCTGCTCTTCATTTTATTTGGCCGTAGAAAGGAGAGGGCGAATGTAATCTAACGTACTGTTACATGGCACACTGTAACGTACTGTTACATGGTTTCAGCACATAACCCGCGATGTAAAATAAATATGTCACATTGTTCTGTGCTGTACTATTTGTAATACAATAGATATATTCAGATAAGTACTCGTACAGTGTTTATTAAAAAGCATTAAAAGCGGTATTTCAAATACATATTTATCTTAAATGCAATATTTCTATCACGACTATGACCATTCTAGACTGTGATTTCTGGGGATTATTCATAGTGGATATATGGGCGACATAGCGGAATTTTATTAATCCGTCACAAGCACACAGCTCATCAGTGTTCCTCCTCTTCCGCTTCTCCGCGCCTTTTCTAGCCAATCAGGGCGATTATTATCCCACGACAACAAATCAGCAAAAGGCTCCTCCCTATTCTGCACATTTATTTGAACAGAACAGGAGTAAGAAAAGCGCTTCTTTTGCCCATGCGGTGCCATTCTGATGCGATTTAGTAACATTTATTAACAGACACATTAATTGTCGCCTGCATTTCTAGACATGCATGTCTCTGTAAATAAGTTTTAGGTGATGTACAATGAATGCTTAGCGTAACAACACTGTGTTTGTAGGTTTAGAACTTACAGCCTTAACAAGTGTGAATCTTTAGCCTCAATATTATCATCTGTACTGTAAGTACCATGCTAAACATTATGGGTGTCCATAGCTTAGCACTGGATCTGATGGTGTCCTGCTAACTTGCAGATGTGAGAAACCTGATGATTGCTTGGAGGAGATGTGGAGGTTCAGCTCTCTCCTCAAGCATGCTGCGCATCTCAGGCAGGCCAGCCTCTGCTCTGGGGGGCCGCTTCTCCATCGTTACAGCTCCCCACCTGTGAGATGTGGGCCCGCACGGCTCGCCTCCCTGTGGACTGCCCATGCCGGTTCACCCTGGACCCACTTCCCGGGACTGCTGGAGCTCTGCAGGACTTTCAAGAAGAACGCCAAGTCTTCACTGGACTTCCCCGAGACGCCAATCACGGTGACAGATATTAAGCAGTACCTGCGCTCACGGGAGATCCTGTTCCGGGATGGATACAGCTGCCTGCACTCCCCCACCTTCTTTCGGGCGGATGCGGCAGTCAGTGAGCGGGAAGCCTTCACCCTTTTCATCGACAAGACGACGGGCCGCTTCCTGTGCATGGACACGCTGGTGGAAGGCAGCTGGGAGGACCTGCAGGACTGTGTGGAGGTGATGCACAGGGAGGGCTGCACCTCCCTCAGCCCTGATGTGCTGCTGGGGTATCCGGAGAGCCCGGAGGAGCAGGAGGAAAGGGAGACGCAGCTTGGCGAAGCACGCCGCATCTACTCCACTGCCCTGCCACTGTCCGATCTCCCCGAGGAGGAGGCCAAGCTGATGAAGACCATGTTTGCAATTGACCGCGTCTCCAATGCCACGCTGAAGCGCTTCGGTGTGCGCTTGCTGCGGCCCACACGCAGCCTTGTGTTCCCCTGGTTCAGCCCACGGGACGGCACTCTCCGGGGAGTGAAACTGCTGTCTGCTTGCAGTGAGGCCAGTGGGGGCGTGACCTACCACGACATCACCATCCCTCGGCCGGCCGCCTACTTCAACCTGTTCGGCCTGCCGCTGGTTGGCCGCAAGGACGCGGAGGTGGTGCTCACAGGCAGTGAGGTGGACGCCCTGGCTGTTAACCAGGCCACGGGGCTGCCTTGCCTGGCTCTGCCACGTGGCGTCGCCAACCTTCCACCCGTGCTGCTGCCCTACCTGGAGCAGTTCAAGCGCATCACCCTGTGGCTGGGCGGCGACATGCGCGCCTGGGAGGCCTCCAAGCACTTTTCCCGCAAGCTGGGGCTGCGGCGCTGCTGGCTGGTGCGGCCTGGTGAGCAGCAGCCCCGCCCCGCCGATGCGCTCACCTCCGGCCGCAACCTGGGCCGCATCCTGCGCTCGGCCATCCCTGCCCTGCACAAGTCCATCGTCTCGTTCAGGCAGCTCCGCGACGACGTCTACGGCGAGCTGGCTAACGTCGAGCAGGTCTCTGGCGTCAAGTGGGCCCGCTTCCCTGAGCTCAACAAGATCCTGAAGGGTCACCGCAAGGGCGAGCTCACTGTCTTCACGGGTACGGCTCTGCCAGTCTTCCATCATTAACGGACTGATTTCTCATGTGTCTTCTAGCAGGCAGCCATCTTGTCCAGGGTTTAGTCTATCTGGTGGTTCAAGGCTCTAGAATAGACTTGGGCAGTTTTTTCTGTGGGACCAAATCCTTTTTTAATGCTTTCATAGGACGTGAAATGAATGTAGAATAATAGACCCGATCGATTTTGCTCTCTCTTTTTTGAAGGTATATGCAGAAATCAATAGGATCAGTGCATTTTTCAATCAATCAATCAGTTTATTTTATATCGCGCCTTAATTTTGCTATTTAACTGTCCTCATCTGTTAAATCGCTAAGAAAATCCAACTAACACGTTTAGATCGTTTTCTCCTCCTGAGAGCTGGGCAGTTCAGGATAATGTGTCCCACCCACCCTGTCTTTCTCCGCAGGCCCCACGGGCAGCGGAAAGACCACATTCATCAGCGAGTGCGCGCTGGACCTGTGCATGCAGGGCGTCAGCACGCTGTGGGGCAGCTTTGAGATCAACAACGTACGTCTCGCCAAGATCATGCTGAAGCAGTTCGCCCGGCAGAGGCTGGAGGACAGCCTGCAGGAGTACGACGCCTGGGCCGACAAGTTTGAGGACCTTCCTCTCTACTTCATGACCTTCCATGGGCAGCAGAACATTAAGTAAGCTCTGCCCCCCCCCCCCCCCCCCCCCCCGACGCAGCAGAATGCTATCAGCAGTAAGATGTCAAACAATTACTCACCAGGGATTTGAGGTCTGGCAACCAATGACTCCCTGTGGGCGGATCATTTAATCCCTGAGTGCAATGAAATCTCCCTCCTCATGCACACAATTTAATTTCCAGATATCTTGCGGCCTTGCCTTCGACACTGATAACCATAATTCCTGTTTAACGGCTTTGACTGCAAAATATGGACTCTGGGATTCTTCCTTTATTACATGCTGCATTGTGACTATAGGAAGAAAAGGGGCTTTAGAACATATGGTAGGTGGATGACACTGCTCTGTCAGTCACTACACAGTAACCAATGTCTAATCGGCATTCAGCAAAGTAATCAATGACAAGTGGAGTATCGTGGTGGCTGACGGTCCATATTGACCTTACTGTGAGATTCGTGGCCCCAGTTCTCTGTTAGATGTTCTGAACGTTGGTGTCCTCCTGCTGTGGCAGAACGGTGCTGGACACCATGAACCATGCTGTGTACCTGTATGACATCAGTCACGTCGTCATCGACAACCTGCAGTTCATGATGGGTCACGAGAACATCTCAGTGGACAAGTAAGGGCCTCACATCGTCCATGTAGTTCTTAGGCCACTGATAACATTCTGGGTATGGTCAATGTGTTTATGGTGGGCGAATTTGTTTAAGGTTATACGGGCTGTTCAGTGTGGTTTATACATGCATCAGCATTCTGCCTGTGTATCTCAGACCTTATTAAAAATAAGCTCTTGTGGTTCTTCTTGTGAAAGTCATGTTTACCCATAATTCCTTGTTCTACCTTCGTCCATAAATATTTTTTTTTCTGGTGACATTAGCATGGCATACAGCTTCCCTCACTGCTGTTGAACTTGCGATCGCAGGTTTGCCGTCCAGGACCACATCATCGGGGCCTTCCGGACATTCGCCACCAACAGCAGCTGTCATGTGACCCTGATCATCCACCCCAGGAAAGAGGAAGACGACAAGGAGCTTCAGACAGCGTCCATCTTTGGCTCAGCCAAGGTCAGCCGCAGCACCTGGGGGGGGCTCTGCAAAGCGAGATTTCTCAGTTAGCCGGGGTAATTTAAGCATAAAGTCATGATTGTTATATTAGAGTTTAAATAAGAAGTATTCCTATGGTTTCTGGCTTAATTTAACCCAAATGAGTAATCTTGCTTTGTAGAACAGCCCCCCTAGGCTTTCTGTTTGATGCCTAACTGAATAAATCTGCAATCTGATCAACTGACTTTGTTCTTGAGGTGTTCTGTTGCTGGGTCTTGTAAGGTATTGCAAACTGAAATCCTGCAGGCCTGCATGTGATATAGATCATGTTTGCCGTATGCATTATAATCCTCATAGATCACTGGACCAGCTTTATACCCTTGCGAGGGTACAGGAGGGGGCCTGGGAGTTTGTCTGTCCAGTCTACATGTGTTTTGTGGACTTGGTAAGGGCTTACGACAGGGTTCCCCGAGGTGCCCTGTGGGGGGGGCTTCGGGACTTTGGGGTTCGGGGTCCACTATTGTGGGCGATTCGGTCCCTGTATGAACTGAGCAGAGGTCCGCATTGCCGGTAATAAGTCAGACGTGTTCCCAGTGCAGGTTGGGCTCTGCCAGGGCTGTCCTTTGTCATCAGTCCTGTTTGTAATATTTATAGACAGGACTTCTAGGCGCAGTCAGGGTGTTCAGGGTGTCCAGTTAGGTGGCCTCAGGATTGTGTCGCTGCTTTTTGGGGATGATGTCGTCCTGTTGGGTTCATCTGCTGGGAACCTCCAGCGAGCTCTGGGGTGGGTCATGGCTGAGTGCGAAGCAGCGGGGATGGGGATTAGCACCTCCAAGTCCGAGACCATGGTTCTCAGCCGGAAACGGGTGGATTGCCCTCTTCGGGTCAGGGAGGAGGTACTGCCTCAAGTGGAGGAGTATCCCGGGGTCTCGCTCACCAGTGAGAGTAGGCGAGATCGGAACATGTCCTACAGGGAGGAGGCCCCGGGGCAAACTCAGGATTATATCTCTCGGTTGGCCTGGGAACGCCTCGGCGTCCCCCCCGACGAGCTGGTAGAGGTAGCTGGGAAGAGGAAGGTCTAGGTATCGCTCCTGAAGATGCCACCCCCGCGACCCGAACCCCGGACAAGCGGAAGCTGATAGATGGATGGATGGATAGATCACATTGTGCTTGTGTGTATGTTTGGAGGTCCCTTCATTAGCTAACAAGCTCGTTATCTGGATTAAAGCTCTTGATTAACTCAGTAACAGTTGAGAGAGAGAGAACGATGAAAACTGGCTATCCAGCAGATTGGTTAGAATGCGGTTTCTTGTATGAGGGGCGTTGGTGCTGAAGCGGAGGTAAGGGCCTCGCACGGCGTGTCCTGCAGCTCCTCCGGGTTCCTCGCTTTGTACTGTGACTGCAGATAACCGGTGTGTGCCCAACCCCCCTGTCCCTGCAGGCTAGCCAGGAGGCAGACAACGTGCTGATCCTGCAGGAGAAGAAGCTGGTGTCCAGCCCCGGCCGGAGATCCCTGCAGGTGGTGAAGAACCGCTTCGATGGCGACGTGGGCCTCTTCCCGCTGGAGTTCGACAAGGCCTCCCTGACCTTCTCGGCGCCGCCCCGGGGTCGCAACAAACTGCGGAAGCTGAAGGGGGACAAGCCCGAGTCGGCGGAGGCTCCTGAGACCCCGGGGCCCACTGAGAAAGCGGAGAAACCAGCCAAAGCGGCCAAACCCCCGAAGCCCAGCAAGGGGTCAGCGGGCGGGAAGAGCCAGACGGATTTGGAGTAGGAGGATGGGGCGAGATTGAGGAATGCCATCCGGCTGACGGCGTGGGGCGTGACACTGCTCCTGTCTGATCAGCAGGCTTTCAGACGAAGGCTGCGAGTGATCCTGCTGGTGTCGAGGGGCGGCAGAGCGTCATTGTCCGCCCAGTGGAACTGCCGTGACTAGCATCTCTGACCCGAAACGAGACGACAGAATTATCTCAGGGAGCTGAGATTTTTTTAAATGACCCGCGAGTGGTTGGAGTCTCGGGGGAAACGGCTGGACCTTTACACTTCAGCACGTGGTGTAGGTAAGGTGGTGAAGACGCGGTGATCAAGGTGATCAAGACGCGCAGTCGCTGACCACTCCTACTGGCGGAACGCGAGCTTTCAGCTGTGACCTCTGCAGCCCTAAAGAGCTCAGTGGACACGAAACAGGCCATGTGGGGCTGCAGCATGTCACCTGACTGCCAACGCCTAGGTCATGTGACCCTATGTTAAAACCGCCGACTCGATGACGCGAAGTCACCGTTTGAGGTTGTGATTCTGCCAGATTGGGAGTTTAGCTGAATTGTCAGCTTTTATGCCTCACGGGGCTTCATGCCGATCTGATTGGGTATGGACGTGTACCAGGTCGCGCCAGTTGGGACCCGTTTGAAGAGTGAGTTTGATGATGATTTAAGAGTGGCTCTGTTCAGGCGGGAGCGGAAAACCAGCTGTGAATCAGATGAAGAGCTGCTTTATTGTGGAAGCCGCCTAAGATTAGTGGAAAAATCCATTAGGCCCATAAAGCTTTACCAGTGGAATGCCTGGCGATTCTGTTCCAGTCCAGTGGACGTCGTTACTATGAACAGTCACTGTGAAACCAGATTTCTCATCTTATACTGACCTTTCCTGATATAATTGTAATGCATATTATTAATAAAAATGTAAAGCCGCTGTTCATTTTTACATCTGCGCGAAGTGCTTTTCCATGTGCCGTCCACAAGGGGTCGCTAGAGGATAACAGAGGAAGGAGGGTGAGGTTAGTGTGCATGAAGTTTTTGATTAAACCGTCCCTGGAAAGCGAGGACATGCAAGTGGCCTTGCCGTCCAGAAGGGCCTCTGAAGGTTGCTGATCACTTCCCCTGGCTCCCTGGTAAAAATAGGCAACATCTGTTTTCCTGACCCGCATTATGGGAATTATATTAATGGCAAGTATATGGGCATGTAGAGGTATTACTCGTACGGGTCATTTAGCACTTCAGGAATTCCGTGTTCCGAGCCTGTGGTCCGAGCGAGACGTGAGAGGAGGGATTTGGACAATGTTTGTTGAGAGACTTGGGCATGTTGATTTCCTGCCACTAGTCAGTTGGAAAAATACTTTTCATACCTCACCACTCGGTACATCGCACCTACTGTGCAGCTCCGCAATAGGATTCTTAGGCCAGTTTGTGATACTTCTGCTTCTCTTTTGGATCTGAGTTTGTTATGAAGAAGCCATCTCACTGGTGCCCGGCATAAGCATTTGAAAGTGGTACAACAGCTTTCTCTGGTTGTACCATTCCTGTGAGAGCATAAAGATGGGTGGTACAAAGGATTAGAAGTTAATTGAGCTGCCAAGATTTGTATTTTTGCGGGAATGTGAATCTTCACAGCAGGAGTGCGTCGGACTGACTTGAGTTGAGCTGTCTGGTTGAACAGCAGTGCACCCGAGCGTGCTCCTCTGGTCCTGAAGCAGAGTGCCGGACCAGATGCGGCCCGTCGAGGGTGACCAGAGCCGACCGGTCGGGCAAAACAACCTCTCTTGTTTGATTTTGATTGTACAAGATACAGACCCCAGAAAGTCACTGGGGAAGACGTCGCCTCACATCTGTGTGGCGTAAACATCTAGGATAGAGGCAGAAATTCCATTACAAGTCAGTTTGTTTACTAGGATGACGAGATGAGCAGGGTGTTAGAATGGCTACTGATGCCCGTGGGCTCCCGTGACTCCGGGTACGAAGTGTCTGGGCAGTGTGTTTGGAACACGCCGCCCCTCGGGCTAAACGGGTCCCCAGGGCGCAAGCGCTGGTCCCTCTGTGGTTTGTGTCGACTTCATGGGGTTAGATGCCAGACTCGGCCATGACTCGCCGCAGTTTCAGGAGATACATCAGACCTTCATTTAAAACACAACCGTGTCCCATCCAGCTGGGATGCGGCAGTTTTTATTTAGTGAGGCAGCAAGCTGCCCTGGGCTTTCCAGTCCGCCTCTTAGTCTGTGGTCCTGTTTACCTTGGCCGGAGCATCCTTGGGTCACTCTGGAGTGTCTTGCAGAGTAGCTTTCTCTTCCCACCCTTCCATCCCTTGTTCTTGTCTGATTTAGTGCTCACCTGCTATTCCTCTCTCAGATCCGGAGACTTGATCCGGAGAGGTAATGGCCACATTTTCTGCTTGGTCCGCCTCCGTTTACACACTTGGATCTTTGACGAACCGATTTCAGCTGGCAGCGGTGGCGACCTGTGAAATGCTCACTGACTCATTCAGACCAGTTTTCTCAGACTCTTCCCACCTCTGAACAGCTGCAGGCTCTGGACTCCTGAGTGTAGAAAGTGTCATAAAGAAATGACCAGAAGGGCTCATCTGAGGTCGGAAAGCTGGACTTGTGGGTCTGTAATCCAGTGCTTGCAGATTTGGGAGGAGTCAGGAATTCCAAGCGAAGGGTTTGTCTGAAGAAGCCATCGCCTTTCGGTGTGAAATCGCTGTGGATGATTATTGTTGTCAGTTTTGCTTTGCAGCTCTGGCTCTGGTCAGTGGTGATCTATGGTCCGTCTGACTGACCACAGACGGTATCACGTTTTGAGAAGGGTGTGAAGCACAGAACCCCCAACGTCTATTGACCACATTCATTTAGGTTTGGGTTGGCAAGTTCTTGCGTAGACCAGCCAGTCCTGGGATGTCTGCTGGTTGGCTCCAGCACTTGGGCTGTGGATGGGGGAGGAGGGTGGGGGTTGGAGTCTCCCTGGGGTTGCGTTGTTTGGGGAAGGCTGGCAGGGAGCTGTGCTGGTGATTACTTGGACAGCTCAGTGTCCTGTGACGTGCTATCGCTCCCCGACATGCTGAGGTACACAGAATAACAATGAACGCAGTGTGGCGTTGGCCAGCAGCTTCAGTGTGGCTCATCCTGCATTTAAACAAATATATTAAGAAGGTTTGTTAAAAAAGAAACGCTGCCCTGTGCCAGGGCTTTATCCATCAGCCTCCTCTTATGGGCATTTCCAGATTTCCTGGAAGCGTTCAGGTGGAATCCAAGGCCCCTGTGCCTTGTGCTGAAATTTACCACATGGTGGGTGGGGTAGAGCTTGGATTGGTCACGCCATTCCTGCGTAATTGTGAAAAAACATCAAAATTAAGGAAAAACACGGATAAATAACTTGACAACGAGCGGGGTGGAGGACTGGCTCATTCCAGGAGAACCAGCTCAGAGGGAAGGAATGGCCCAGTCCGTCGATCACACAGACTTACTGTCTTAAGTGTCGCTGTGTTCAATTACTCGATGGTGTTGTTTTCAGAGGCCCTCTGCCTATTCCAACTCGTATGCGTTAGCAAAAAAAAATAGCGGACGGGGAGTCGAATTCCCAGAACGTTCTTTACGCTGGTTGCATAAACAAGTGCTGAGGAGTGACTCACCGGCCACCGGCACAGCAGGGGCGAGGTCACCTTGGCCGCCCCCCGGAATCACCGGGTCGGATCAGAGCTCTGGATCGAGGTGGCCGGCGTTCAGGGTAGCATGTAGCAGAACACACACTCTACTGCCTGCTTCGCTTCCTGTTACCTAGTGAACGTGAGCGGGCAGCGTGCCGGCTAATGACCCGCGTCCTGTTTCGGAAGCTTCCCATGTAGGGCTTTGCTGTTGTGCTTTTCTGTGAAGTACTTCAAAGTCCCTTCAGTGGTTAATAAAAGCAAATCCTGGTTAAAAAAATGTGAGCGAAGCAACCAAAAAACATCATTCCTAGACAGGGTTAGGAAAAAATGGCCCAGTCTCATAGTGGAGTGTTTTTGAGTAAGGGGTTGACCCTAATATGGTTTCTGGTTCCCACACATCCTGTCCCACAAGCTGCTCTTGCCCCCCCCCCCCCCCCCCCCAGCACATGTTTTTCTCTGCTTCTAACATCTGTGCAGTGTGAACTGCTACTTTTCACAACGTCATGGAAAACACATGGCTTGTTGGAAGCCTTTGGTCACGGAGAGGTCTGGGAACAACGTCGAGGTGCAGGAAGAGTTAACACAGTAACTTTGACGCGATACTCCGCTGCTCCTCCGTTTCGTCCTGAAGAAGTGCTGGCCAGGCCCCGGGTGCCACGGGGCGTCCCACGGCTGCGGGGCTGACAGACCGACTCTGCTCTCTCTTAGGAGACGTTTCCCTTAAATAAACACCTCCACTTCACTTGTCTCTCTCTTGTGCACTTTCAATCCCTGTGACCTGTGGTTTTGTGTCTGTCAAGTTAACTATAGACCGCCCTCCCCCAGTGTCCACCTTTTTCGCAGCTGAAATGACACGTTTCAGGGTGAGGTGACGACCGGCAGGATAACCATATCCTGCTAGTTTGGCCCAGGAGATCACCGTCCAGCCCAAAACAGAGCATCCTTTAGGGCAGAGATGTATCTAAAGGAAAGCAAACCTCAGAAAAATGGCTGTTAGCGCTGCCTATATCTCAGGATGAATGTGACTATTCTTCCGAAGAGGCAGAAACGGCATTTTGTGGGGGTTTGAAGGGACTCCCCTGCCAGCCTGAGAGAGCGAGCGCCCGGCGGTGTGGAGACGTGTCTTTATTTATAACGCGGGTCGTTAGTGTGGCATCGTCCGTGTAGCACCGTCAGCTGTGTCCCGTGTGCGTGGCGAGCCCCCCCTGCAGGTCCCTGGCGAGCCCCACACTGTTTACCTTCTAAATATGGAAAAGGCGGATGTGGGGGCATGAGGCCCCATCTCAACGCGGCCTTTGTTCCTCCGGCGTTGGACCCTCCACCCTCATCGCAGAATTTTCCACCGCTTGCAGTGCTCTGTCACTCGTGGCGTTTCATCGTACGTCTGACGTGTACATGCCACACGGCGTGTCCCGGAACGCTTCACACGTCCGACGTGTACATGCCACACGGCGTGTCCCGGAACGCTTCACACGTCCGACGTGTACATGCCACACGGCGTGTCCCGGAACGCTTCACACGTCCGACGTGTACATGCCACACGGCGTGTCCCGGAACGCTTCACTGCTGCCATGTTTACTGGCTGAGCAGCGAAAGGCCCCTGCTGATCTCCTTGGTGGGGGGGCTGAGTTTCTTCACTCGTGACCCACCCTCCTGCTCTTATGACTCCTATACAGCATTGTCTTCGGAAGTTTGTTTGCCCTTTTTGTTTGCTGATGACAGTTCTCCAGGAGGTAAGAGCAATCTAAGCCAGTGTAACATCTGGAGCTAAGGGGGTGATGGTGTGTGTGTGTGTGTGTGTGTGTGTGTGTGTGTGTGTGTGTGTGTGTGTGTGTGTGTGGGGTGGGGGGGGGGGACACGTTTGAGGAGAGACGCTAATTATGGGGTGGAAATTTTTTTTAATGTAATGTGATGAAACCAACAGCGGATTCCTCTGGTTTTCAAAACCTTAGTTTCTCTTTCTCCTGTTTGGCGAGGGGAAAAAACACACACAGACACACACACACACACACACACACACACAGACACACACACAGACACACACACAAAATGGACCCTGAGGTTTGCTGCGGTGTCGCCTTTCAGCGAGGGAGACTAGGAGGAGGTGTGGAAGGGAAGGAGGCCCAGAGAGGGAGCGATGGGACCCTAAATGAGCAAGGGGTCTCAGGGGAGGCCCATAGAAGCCATGTGGTGGTGGGGGGGAGGGTGTTTAATCCCTTGGTGCCTGTATTCCAATGCCCAGTTAGCTGGAACGGGTTCAACAGACGCAGGGAGCACAGCGACAATGGCGGGACAGCCCTGCTCCTCGAATGTGTACCTCCATTACTACTACAATGGAGCATTATGACGCATAGCAAACACACCCCTGCAGAGGGACATGCTGGCATACACGCTCACCGCATGACTAACGCAGGCATGCATGCGAAGCAGGACGGTGCAGGCAGACTCGCATGTAGACACATAGAATACAGGCCCAGCACTGGCACACATGGTACCCCCCCGAACATCCTCAGGCAGGAGTCCCCAGTGGTCAGTTCCCCTCAGTAGGGGCATTTAACCAGTAAAGGCTGGGGGGGGGCATGGTTTTTTCATGCATAAGGAATGCATCAAGATTTTTAATAGAGGAATGACAAACAGCAGGGATTGATATTTATGGCTGCATCTATGAGTCTTGCAGGTTAGCATTCAGTGGGAGTTTTTGGAGGTGGGGGGGGGGTCTCTCAGCTGAGGATCCCTCTGCAACCCTCTGTACGCGAAGGAATGGAAATCTGGGGATGATTTCAGGGGCCCCGAGTTAAAAACAGGGGCCGTGTTTGCGTTTCAATGGCGGCGGCGTCCCATTGGATGGAAACAGGAAGCCCCACCCTCTGCCTGTGGAATGTGTTCTTTAACAGAAGGGGATGCAGTGAAAAGATTCACACTCCGTACACGCACTGGAAACATGGAGTGATATTCACTTACAGTGAGACATGCTTCTCTTGAATGACGTACCCCATGGCTGTAATAGGTGTAAGGTATATGGCAGTAGTTATGGTAATAAAAGACAAATCTGGGGCGGGGATAGGTGGGGTAGGTGTCCAAATTCAAGACAGCCAATCACGGCTGACCTCACCTGAACGGCAGCCAGTTCCAGGTGAGCTCAGTGACCTTCATGTGGGAGGCGGCTTGGGGGGCCTGAAAAACCAGTCCGTTCTGATTCCGAGCGAGATTCTGCCCCCAACCCCCAGGTCCTCTTTTGTTTTCTTCCCTCTTCCTTGGATTAACCCCCCCCAGCATGCGCATCCTCCCCAGGAATGACGGCCATTGATCAGCATGCACGCGCCTCTGGTGTGGCACAGCCAGGGGCAGAGCTGGCAGTGCCTATGGGTGCGTGCCCGGTGTCACTGCGTCCCCGGCCGGCCAGAATGAGCCCCAGCCTCCGCTAACCGAACCAAGCCCCAAAACGCCGGCCTACATAATGTGTTAAAAAAATCACCTTCCGGAAAGGGGTTACCTGGAAACAATCCTTCTGTTTTTTTGTTTTATTTTAATCTTATCTCCCAACTGCACCTGCGAGAGAGGACGGACTTCTCTGCCGACTGGTCCTTTACGCATGACGAGTACCTGGTTAAGGAACCCACACATGACTAACCCATTTCCTCATATCTCGTCTGTTTCATTTTTCTCCTTCCTGGGGCGGGGAGAGGGGGGGAGTGGGCTGAGATTGATGGAAGAGCCTCTGTTCCCTTGTGACTGTGGGTGACATTCTTCCGACCCAGCGAGGGGATGGTTGGGGGGCTTGGAGGTGTAAACGTGTGCTTTGGTGTTGAGGTCGATCTGCGTCAGTAACGATCTGACATCATGTGGGTGTTTGAGAAGCGAGAAAGAGCAGTGATGTCACAGCTAAAATCCCTGCACCACGGATTCTGCTGATGATTGAATCTCTTTGTGAAAAACCATCTTCATGACATGTCAGTGTGCAGGAAGTACAAGGCTGGCAAGAGACACATTTATCCAAAGCACTTTTCTTGAGAGCAGGGTCAGGCGGTCCCTGGAGTGATTGGGGTTAAGGGTCTTGCTCACGAACCCAAGGGTGGGATCACTCTGCTGACCCTGGGATTTGAACCAATGACCTTCTGATCACTGACACAGCATCATAACCCACTGAGCCTCACACTGCCTCAAAGCATGTGAGTAATACTGCTCCATTTTGGCGAGGGGGGGGGGTATATGCATCACCATATCTGTGGCCGGTGGTTTAGAGGGGTCGCGTCTCAAGGGGGAGGACTTTATGAAACCGAGTTTTTACATAATACAGCGTTATTACATAATGTGTTGTTATGGGGGGGTTGAATCTCAAGGGGGAAGACTTTCATGTTCACCCCTGCTGGGTGTTTTGGCGTCTCAAAGTGGAGTTAAAAAAACCTTCAGTCCTCAAGAGATACATGTCTGAAAAGGTGCTGCTTAGCCCAAAGCACAATTAGCGGCTACGTGTTAGCATGTTGGCCATTATTATCTGCACGCTGTCAGTTAGCCCAATGTGTTGTTAGCTGTTTTGTGTTTGCATATCAGCCTTTCTAATTTGCATGCTGTTGGCCAGCCCAAGACGCCATGTTAGCATATCAGCCTTTATATCTGTATGCTATCAGCTCGCCCAGTGTGCAGTATTAGCATGTTAGCCTATCTAATCTGCACACTGTTGGCTAGCCCAGCATAGCATGTTAGCATGTCAACCTTTCTGATCTGCGCACTCTTGTGTAGCCCAACGTAGCATGTTAGCATGTCAGTGCACCACTTGCACAACACTCACCTGCTAGTCGTAAACCTGGAACCAGTCTGACTCCAGCCAAACAGCCCCCAGTTGTGCTGAGTGATGTTAAGGTTCACGTCTTGCCACCTTATTGCACATTACTGCAAACCTGCATTGGCTCCCCGGTGCCAGTGAAGGACTGTAGAAAATGGGAAAGCGGGCATGTGCTTTGGTGTCTATGATAGTCTGTCTGCTTAGAGTTCAGAATGGTAGATGTATTATTGGTATTAGCGATCTGCAAATCATTTATGTGCTCTGAGCCAGATGTGACCTCTGTACACCTAATCAAAATGGCTCCCAAAACCAGAAGGATTCCAGGGAACATGTGCGGATTCCTACCAGCCTTTAACGTTCCCAATGTAACACTTCCTGTGCTTTGGGGGGGGGCTTTATTGGTGCTCTATGCCAACCGACTGCCCCCCCGGCCCCAGCCGTCTGTGGGCATTGACCTGGGTCAAAAACGACAGCAGCAAGACCACCAAAGCTGTCTTGATTGTTACCCCCCCCACCAGTCCCGGTCCCGGTCCACTTCAGCCAGCAGCTCCTGTCTTTTGCCCTTCTGGGTCCTTCCAGGCCGGTCACCATCTCCGCCTGCTGACACATGCCGGTAAGTTCTGAACATGAAGGATAAGTTGGTGGTCAAACTCAGAGTGGGGAATTCCGATTTCGGGCAACATGTTGGACCTTGACACTGTTATTCTGAGGCCTGAAAGTCGGCCCCAGTCACAGTTCGACGCCGTTTTCCTTTCTTCTTTGCGGAGATGTTGAGGGTGGCTTCACAGCTCTTCCTGCTTTCGCACGTCAGCCACAGAATATACCAGAAAGATTTACTAATCCGGTGCTCGTTTACACGCAGATTCCTCCACAGCGTCTCCTCACGGAGCTCCCGACAGCATCCCCGAACACTCCTCAGCAGCTGGGGACCCTGAGCCGCCACCAGACTCCCATACGGACCCCCCGCCCCCCCCCCCCGTTCCCCAAACGCAATGACTCTGTGTTCTGTGAGGAGACTGGCTCGTCTTTCAAGGTCATAACTCGCCCTATTAAAATGGGACCGAAGAGAAATCTCAGCCCAGAAAACTTCCAAGTAGGGCAGGTGCATTAAAAGCACAGAAGGCCCCATGTCTGCGAAAAAGGCCCCTTTTACCCCACAGGTGTGTCTTTCCGGGCACTATGGGGTGATAGGTAAGGACACAGACTGTGAGCTGCTACAGGCAGCAGCTTTACGTTTTGTGACTTATTATGGGATGTAATGGTTGTCATGATATCGTCCTGCAAAGCGAGACATTTTTTGCATGAAAATATTGCCTCCTATGTTATGCTGCTTGTGAAAAATTAAATTAAAGCAAATAAAATCAGTGCAGAAGTGCATGCAAATCGAGCCAGTGCAACCCTTCTCGGGGCCCAAAGCAACATTTGATTAGCCTAGTTGTCATTTGTTACTTTTCCTCCCTTTCTGACAGGCTTATCAGGTGGGAGGTGGGAGGGGGGGGTTGTCACTGGACCCTAAGCGGCCACTTAATTTTCTTGTCCTGGTGCAGGTATTTCTCAGAGGCTGTCCAGATGGTGACAGGTCGCTGTCTCATGGTCGCCTCTGCCAGTGGCACGGACCTCCTCAATGCCAGTGACGCCCTCCTCAATGCCAGTGACGCCCTTCTCAATGCCAGTGACGCCCTCCTCAATGCCAGTGACGCCCTCCTCAATGCCAGTGACGCCCTCCTCAATGCCAGTGACGCCCTCCGCGGTGCCAGTCCACCACGCCATAGGGTCTCCCCTCAGGCCTCGCCTATGCTGAGCCAACACACACACACACACACACACACACAGTGGGGTGGGCAACTGACACCTCTCAGGACACATTGTTCATGCGTAAATAACAACAAGGCACCTCCTGGGACTCGACCCAATAATCATCAGGAAACAGGTCTGTTTTGAAGCAGTATAAAATGTGATCACTGGCCACAAAGGTGCCACACTGGGGTGCCGAAAGTGACTTTATCTACTGAGCCCCAAAAACAGCAAACCTCTCCATATATATGATTACTAAGTTTCTGACACCATTACATCCCATAAAAGGTCATATAATTCACTTAACTGCACTTAACTTTAGCCTTGGGTTTAAATGCCAGGTGGGGATGGATCACTGTACACTTGGGTGTGGTAATGAATCTGATTTAATCCAGTGAATGGGTTTGCAGTTTTGTTTCCACTGTAAACAGGGAACGTTGCTTTGTATAAATAAGTCAGGGAAGCAAAAAAAAGAGAAGTTAAAAACGCATCAATGCTCAGAGTTAATATGGAAACAAGTAGCTGCCACTGGAAAACAGCAGATGCGAGGCTGAGGGAAATAAGTCATGTGAGGAGGGCGGCCATTTTATTTGTCTTTTCACCGCAGGACGCTTTCAACTCAGACCTCTGTGGTGAGAAAAAAATCTCTGATCTAACAGTCCCCTGGGAAGAGGAGTGGGTCACGTTTTGACCGTGCATGTGGGAGCGTTGAGGGTTTCGGGGGATTGACGTCCTGAGTCATGCATTGATACCACAAATACACACACTGAGAGCCAAACACCCAGCACTCAGTCAAGGGCTTCCTGTAAAAGTATACTTCATTTTGATCATCAATATTTCATATTAGCAAACAGAAAAACATGAACCCACCCCCAATGGAAACTCTATCTGAAACTAATAGATCTTATCATGTGGTTCCAGATAGCTAGGCCTATGTTTTGGGGAGATGTGCAAGTCAGAGTATCTTAGGCTATTAGCAGATTGCTTAGTTTGTATTTGAAATAATATAATGCCTGTCTTGTATAAATGTATGTATCAAACCAGACTAAAGGCATTCATATATCGACTATTTTCAACTATATAGAAAGTATTTACATGAAAATTTAATGAGTAAGTGGTGTAATTTCCATTTACCGGGATTTTTTTTTAATACCCACATGGAATATTACGTTGGAAACGAAAGGTTCACGAGGCGTTCACTGTTTCAGATGGGACAGCAGCCTACAGGGCCCGGTTTCGGAGTCCTGCAGAGGACTGACGTGAGCTCCGATGTCTGCTCCCCGGTGGGCAGAGGACCGCCCGGGCGGCATCACACCCGCGGAAATGCCGAATTGAAAATAATAATTATGCTGGGGGGGAACAGTTCATATATCTACGCTTACAAATATATTGTAGCATATTAGGCTTATTAAACTTTCCGAAGCGTGAAATTCCTTACCTACAGCATGTCCTTAAAAGGTAACCTTGTGTAATGATCGTTGTAATATAAAAACGTTTATATATTTATTTAGAGACAGTGTGTTGATTTGGGTTTTGGCGATAAAATATGACTTTGATTACCATTCGCCGTCTTTACACTGCGAAGACTTTGGTAAATTCAAATAGAATTCGGATTCAATGGCCTGTTTGTCAAACCTATATTGGGTGTGACAACATGAAAGCGGTCATATAATGAATGTCTCCAAACAAATGTCCTAGTATAAGACAGACCAAGCCTGCCATCAATGGTCTGCGACAAAGGGAGCGAACAGTGGGTTAATGGGGCACTGCTTCTGTAATAAAATGGAAATACACCAAATTGGCTCATCGGAAATTGTACCTCCACATGCTCTTATTTTAGATGAAAAATCAACAGCAATCTTGTCTAGGATGTCCGCTAGCCTTATAGCCTTCACTGTGCTGCTGGTCATAGGGTACAGGTCCGGCGCGACCCCGACCATGCAGGAATAGTGGTAAACTTAACGCTTAGATAGTACAATTTATTGATATTAAATTATCGGTTGGCATGTCGCCTCGGCTAATTTTCACAAAGAGTAGTAACTGCCGGGTTGTTTAGGTTTGTTTTCCTAGCTGAAAAGGATTATAATTGTGACGGTTGAGTTTAAATATCTGACATTCTGCGCTGTTTGCCATGCGTAAATGGTAAACCAGGAAAAGCAAGTCGAGTTAGTGGCTGGCATGTCAGCCGAAAAGTGCATCATCAATCAGAGTCAGACTGAAGTCGCTTCACTTGGGTTGAAATAGGAAGTTTACTGTACAACGCGATAGGGGGTTGATGTCGTTTATGTAAACTAAAGATATTTTACAAATGTCCAATATTCAAAAAGTGCAACCGATATTATTTTCGATAATTAGATCACGTGCAAGTTTAGAAAGTTGGGCAAACTGCATTCCTTCGAAGAATTATTTCTCAAAAAACTTGTGTATTCGCCGATGTAGCAAATTCACTACGTTTATTATAACTAGTCGTACGTCGGAATACCCTATATTGGCACCCCATCCCGTTTGCCTAGCTATTTGCACCAAACTGCACCGCGACTTCGCAGACATATTCATTCCTGCCACTAAAAGTGCTGGTAAGCCTCTGAGTTACAAAAAACATACGAATCTGTAAATACAGAATGAATGTTTAGCTGCGTTGTAGTAAACAAGATAATAATTAATGTAGTGGAGAATGCATCCGTTAAAATTTTTGTTCCAACAGCCAGAGGAGGGATTGTCTGCAAAACATCTGAACGCGAATGATGTGGTTCTGCCTGTTTAATCGGTTTTAAAAGTAAATTATGTTCACGTGCCGCCAAACAGCCTTTGGCACAAACCGAGGGACCGAGGCGCAGAGACAGAGTAGGGACACGCACCTGGTTTTTTACTATTATCAATAATAACTATAGGCCTAATAATAAACTGTCAGCCGTAAATGCGGCACAATGACTGGACATACGTAACACAAAACATCTTATAGCAAATTGCACAGTGTGATTATTTTGATGGCGTCCTAATGACTAATGAAAAGCTTGGCCATCCGGCGCCTTTGGGGGACTATATATAGGGAGTGTAAGTGCTGTGCGTTAAGGTAATTAAAGTGGTCAGACTGCAGGAAAGGGGCTCCTGACCGTGGACAGGCATGTCGGTTGCACCGTTAGAACGCCACACGTGTACCCTGCCTTAATTTCCATCGAAAGTTCATTACCGCTTGTCTTTATGATGAAGTTGATACCTTGGTAAAACAAAAATCAACTACCTAACCGAAATGTTCACACGAACCAGTCGGTAATTACATCAGATGTTTGTATTCGGGGAAATTAATCGGCCCATCCCAAGGAGACTTTCTGGTTTATCTTAATTAAAAGGAATATGAAGTGCCAGGATTCGTTCGTCACTCGCGTTGTCGTGTATTCCTTGCAACTATCTTCAGGTAGATCGAGCCATCGCCACAGTAAGGTGAATTAGATTGAATTCCGTTGATGGACGCAAATCATTAAGCGCTCCCACAGTTTACGGACGATCGCCGCTGTTTTTTTTCCGCATTTACGCCAGTCGACCGGATTCGGAATGGAAGCGCATCGGCCTTCCGGAACCCCCCTGCGGCAGCCCCGGCGCTCGTCCTGTCACTGAGGCTCAGAGGTTCAGTCCGGAGAAGGAGGACTGGATGTGCGAGCAGACAAGCTGGGGGCTGGGGCCAGACACGGCGAGGAGGCGAGGCTGCTCACAGCGGCCAGCTCCGACGGGGAAGTACCACAGTGCGGAGCTGTGAGCGCCGATCGCCGCTAGTCCGCACAGTCTCAGCCGCGGCGGGGACTCGCTCACGATCCGCGCAGTCCGGACTCCAGCAGCAACTTTCCACGGCATCGACCTCCGGTTTCAATACAGCAACTTTATATTCGAACAGCGTCGGTTTTGGACACTATCTGGTGCCGGATCTGTTTGGCGCAGAGCAGTTTGTATGGTAAGTTTTTTGTACTCTTGGACCGAGCATTTGCCGGTTTATAGGTTGGCCAGGTCGACGTAACGCAGTACCGAATACTCATTAGTTGTCCCTGCATTTTTTTACGTGGAATAGTAGTCGAAAGCTCGCTGAACAATTAGTTTTTTCAAATAGTGGGATATTGGACTAAGTGACATAAGTTGATCATTTGTAAAGTGATCTCTGTCGCTTTATTACAACTAAGCTGAAGATGTCATACCATGCATATGTAAGAAGCCGTAGCACATTTTAATTATATTTAATATCTCCAGTAACAAGACATGCTTTTACTTGTAAAGGGCATCGCGCTTACACGGAGCGCCGTTTCCCCTAAATATTTTCTGCCCTCGCCTATTAGATCGAAAGGCGTTTAAAATGAGGTGACAGCTCCGTTTGCTGCGCAAAAAGTTTGACAAAGTAGGAAAAAAGTAAAACGAGGCACTGCGGTAGGATGTAGCGTGAAGGAGGTTCCGATATGTCGAGTCCCTCAACTTTGGCTTCTTGTCCGATGCCCCCACTTAACCCCCACCCCAGCGTAATTCAGCTTTCAGAGCCGCAGGGACTAAATGCTTTGCTTATGAGTGAAAAACCGCATCATGTCACAGTTTATGAGCCCGGGTGCGTGGGGTGGGGGCTGTGATCACTTT
The DNA here is from genome assembly GCF_023856365.1 of Brienomyrus brachyistius. Lineage (NCBI taxonomy): Eukaryota > Metazoa > Chordata > Actinopteri > Osteoglossiformes > Mormyridae > Brienomyrus > Brienomyrus brachyistius. The sequence continues at coordinate 2,647,690 of NC_064552.1, read as the reverse complement.
GCGGGCGCATGTGTGAATGGCCCGCTGTGTAAAGCCGAATCGGCGCCCGTGTGCGTGACTTTATGTTTGACCACCGTCGAAAATCTCCTTCGACCCCCTCGGCGGTGTCTGGGAATGCGTTTCCTCCCGGGGCAGCTGGGGGGCGTTTCTTCTTCACCCCAGCAAATGGAGGGGCAAACCGCAGGAGGTCTGGGAATCACTGCTGGAACACTGGCTCACATCCCGAGATGACACTTGATATTATCAACAAACATTTTTATGGGCAGTTCGAGGCTCGGTACTGTCCCCAGTCGTCTGAAAGGTTAGACCCCCAGATGCCAAATTGTAATACTGCTGGTTCTAATCCCAGGAGGGACAAGCTGTTTGTGCCCTTGGCCAAGGTTAAGCTGAACAGGTTCAGTAGATATATTCAGTGGTGTGTGTGTCTGTGTGTGTGTGTGTGTGTGTGTATCTGTGTGTGTGTGTGTACGTGTACTTTGCTTTTTTCTTTAAATCGGTTATTATCCTCATTGTGAAATGCAAGGTGGGGGTGAAAAGGGTGGTCGTTAACTTCCATTGTAATCGAGTGGCTGTTGACAGGCTTTTAGTGCCGGCAGGTAATTAGCTCTTGTAATTTGAGGGGGGGGGGGGTTCCCCTGCCTGTTTGCTATGGCCTGAGTGAGCTGTTGTGTGTGTGTGTGTGTGTGTGTGGGGGGGTCAGTGCAGGTATTAGCCTCTTGTAATGACATGACACAAAGGGCATATGTGAAGTTCATAAGAAGCCCCCCCCCCTAAAACAAAGAAACAGAATAGGACCCCCTCCCCCCAGGCTGGGTGGCATGCGCTTAATCCTGGCCCAGTTCCATGCTGTTCCCAGGGCTGCAGGGCCGGGGGGGGATTAGGGGCGTCCAGTGGAGGGCCCCCAAAAGTGTGGCATCATCCAGGCACGAGTCGGGGGAAGGTGTGGCATCCAGCCTGGTTCTGCGTAGCTGGGAGGGGGGGCTCCATGTCTTTGCTGGCCTTCCAATGGGGCTTTTCATGCAAAGCTGCCTTGTGATGCGATGCAGCGACGAGAACAATATATTTCCCGTGCTCCCCGACCCCCACGCACCCCCCCCCCCCGTCATGCCTTGGTTGCTGCCGACCCAGTTGTTTTGGTACATCCTGCCCTCCCCTGATGGACACTGTGGGCCATCCTCACGCCAGGCAGCCTGACCTGGGAGAAGCCTTTTCAGGTCAGGCTGCTGCCTGCGAGAAAATACAGCATGGGGCTTCTCCAGACCCCAGCTGTGTGTGTGTGTGTGTGTGTGTGTGTGTATGTGTGTGTGTGTGTCTGTGTGTGTGTGTGTGTCTGTGTGTGTGTGTGTCTGTGTGTGTACTCGGTGTCCTGACAGTGCGGTAAAACCTTTTACTGTTTAGTTTGTATGGACAGTTTTAAGCTCCCAAAATATAAACATCAGTTATATAACAATCTGTGACTTCAGTAAAAAAAAAAAAAAAAAACTATAATGGCCAGAAGTGCTATATTTAGTTTGGTTACTCATGGTGAAGCTTAGGGCTGGTAGGGAGACCCAGCCTAGTCAGGATCAGCATTATACCCATAGAAAACAATGGAAAGTCCCCACAAAGACATAAATACTTAATCTGTGTTTGTCGCCATACAAGTGCTACCACCATTTTCCCCATAGTTTGTCTGCACAGATTCTCTGTCTTCTGCACAGATCTGGCACACTTGACCCCCCACGTCTGTCGCAGGCGTGTGTCTCTCACATCGCTTTCCACAGAAGCTTCCTGTCTTTCCACATGACTGTCCATGCGTGTTTTTTCCGCGCTAATCTGCACAGGATCGCCCGCCGTCGTGTCTGCAGGGCTGTGTGTTATCCGTGTGTGGTCGTCCTCCTTGGGGACCCCGCTCCCCTTAGCCCCCACCCCCGGCGCGTGTCCATGCTTCCTGGGGTAAGTAAACCCTGCGCCCTCCTTTCCGGCCCCGATAAGCGGGGGGGCGTGGGTGCTCTGCCGCTCTGGAGTGACCCGCCCGGGGCTGCAGTGTCCGCGCCGTCACCTGCAGCCAGGGCGTACGCCCCCATGATGAGGAGGTCTTGTTGTAACCCTGCACCGGCCTGTCGGCGCGGGAGTCGGCAGCCTCCCCCCGAGGTGAATAAGAAGCGGGTTCAGCCCTTCTGATACATCCGGAAGGTTACGCACCACACAAGGTGGCATTTCCCGTCCTTGACGTTCCTCAGGCGAGTCCGCGGAACACGCGACGGAACACTGCACTGCACGTTTGTTTGCGTTTGTTGTCAGTCGCGGTTGAGCGTGGCGATTGGGTCACGTGGTTCTGCTTGCCGTGTTTTTATGGAGAGCGTCCTCTGCATGCTGGTTCTCTTTGGTTTTTGAGAGGCTGCTGTCTTGTGCTAAGATCCTGCCCCCCCTGGTTTCAGTCCCGACAGTTTGACAGGAAAGTTGCAAACTGGTAAATGCCAGGCTAGCAGAGAGTACAGATGGGGGGGCAGGCACTTTGGTCCCACATGGGACTGTTTTCCACCGCACTCCCCCGAGGAAGAGAACAGTAAGGTTTCTCGAGCCGCAGTGCCGCCCCTCCCCCACCCACCCCCGCAGATCTGCTCTGCTCTTTAAACCAGCCAACACTGTCCCAATTCAGGTATACTCCACAGGATGGACAACATCGCCATGGCGATAACAGCCCCCTTGCTCCGAACCTCTCTCTCTGGCGTTGAGCTATGTCTGTCATTTGTCAACCCCCCCCCCCCCCTCCACCGCGTTCCCTTTACTGACTAATGTGATGACTTTGAGCTTTAAACTAAACACATTATTTATTTAAGCTTCTACTTTTCTGCCTGAGTCTGAAGAATTGAAGGTGTAGACCGGCCGATCCACCACTAGTGGGCGCCCCTCGCCTCAGCCCCTTTGCCCGCTGTTAGCAGCCATTGTCCCCAATCATGTGGTTGGCGGGCAAACAGAGCGTTACCGAGGTTACCTCCTCCTGGCTCATGGATATTCATCTGAGATCCCCTGCAATGCAGGGCCTCGAACTGCCAACGCGGCTGACGTCTTGTGGGTTCTTAGGGCGCTGACCCGTCACTGTGACCTCCAGGGCAGACAACTCGGAAGCAGACTTGTGACCCTCCTTGTTTTATCAGATAATTAAGGTGTTGCTGATTGATCGCCACTCTGTGTCGTCTTTGTGGCATCACCACTTTACAGAGTAACCCTGTTGATGCCCGACAATTTAACGTGGCGTAATGGTTCTAATTCAGTTCCTTAGCCACAGCGCCACCGTCTGTCTGCATGCGGGATTGTCCATTGACGTGCCACAGGGCACATTTGTCTGTTTACCGAAGTGGCTGGAGGGCTGCCAGACGGAGGAATGGCTGCACCGAGTGAGAGTCTGAACACAGACAAACGAAAATAAACGCTAAACAGGGTGTCACACAGCGATGGCAGACATCTTGATGGCAGTAATTAGTGGCTGCGTGAGTTTGGTGGTTTCAGAGGGTCCAGAAGCTCATCTGTACCCTTGCAGCCAGAGGAGGAGTCTGAAAATTGCCCCCCTCCCCCTTCCAGTTCACTGATGTCACTGGGCCCGGGCAGCTGGGCGGCGGGAGCCTGGCGTTGTCGTTTTCGGCTTCGTTCTGCTGCACACGTGAGGGCCTCGTGAGCTCGCAGCTTTTTTTAACACTGTCTCCGGCGTCTTCTGTCACGTCCTCCGCCCTCCCAGCCGGCACGCCTACCACCCCCCCCCGGCATCGTGCACAGAGCAGCAACAGCAGAGTCAGCAACCCACATGCTCCCGGGATACCGGGCAGCTCCAGAAATTGATCGTGAAGTAGAGTCGCTCCGGTTGTAATTGAAGTCGTCCCGTGAGCGTAATAAGATGATCTTGGTGCTGTTTGTAGACGGGCTAAGCTTTCAGCTGTCGGGTGTCTTACGCGGGGATCGGCTGCGAGGGAGTGGGAACACGGGCCGTGCCACCTGACCTCTGAACTTTTGGTGACATATGGATTGACGTGTGTCACACAGACGTGTGTGTCTGTATGTGTGTATTTGTGTGTGTGTGCCACACGTCTTAGCCTGTTCTGGGAAGCTGAACAAATGGCCCAGTGGGGGAGGGGGCCACCCAACCAGTCTGGAGCCTTGGAAATTCCAGGGAATTTTCTGTTATCCAGAAGGTAAGCACATGGTTAGGGACAGAAAGGTAGTGTGTGACTGAAGTGCTCAGTGTGAGGGTCAGCGATCTGAGTTTGGGAGATAAAGATTGAGCCTTGGTCAGTTATTAAGCTAAAGGTAACTTGGCAGCCTCCAGCTTCACGCCCAGTCAGACGGCTGTTCCATCCAGACTGAGCATGGCGACAAGGGCCTGCTTGCTACCCCCCTCATCTCGACCCCCCTCATTTTGACCCGGTAAGCTTTGGAGAGTCAAAGGACCCCGCCCCCAGACGCCCCCCTACTCCCTGACGTGTGGGCTTTGACCCACAAACCAGAGCTACCTTGCTGAACTGACTGTTGAAGTTGGACTCACCCCAGAGAAAACTTTTGGTTGGCCGTGTTACATTGTTCACCCAATGGGAACCCAGTGCTTGCACCGTGATCTGTGTTTCCCAACCAAACATGTTCCCTGAGTTTGGCTCTCAGACAAACTGATGCTTTCTTCTCCATGAGGCTGTTGAGGCGGGCGGCTGCTGCTTGGCGCGTGTTTCGCCATGTTCCTCAGACACGGCGGCCCCTGCCAGACCGGGGTGGGGGGCAGCCTCTCTCCCACACTACTGCTCTCTTTCACTGATCACCGTTTATGCCGTAATTGCGTGCAGATGTTCCTGCTGGCCCCAGCGCAGTGTCCATGCTGCCTGCCGTGTCAGTTATGCCCCCCCCCCCATGGGAGTGTGATTACCTCACGTCAAAGCCCAGACTGTAACTCCTGACTGTTGGTCTAGCGGCCCCTACAGCAGATGACACGTCATGGAATTCCGTCGATGTCGCCGTATCTGTGGGGGTGCGGCCCAGGTGCTGCAGTCCGTTTGCGCTTCTCCACTGGACCCGAGCCGTACTGAAGAGACACTAGTTACAGCGCGGCTCCAGCTCACGTTGCTTTTCCACTGCAGAAGGGTTTACCATGATTTACCGTGTGCAGTTATTATTATTATTATTATTATTTTTACTGCGCACTAATTTCCGTCTAAGCACGTCTATGAAAACCACTGAAATATCGAAGCATCAAAAGCTAGTGGAATCTGCATAATGAAATCATTCTGTTCAGCTGTTCTATAATATTTTTTTAAGTAGGATGTTGGAAGTTTTCAAGTTTCGAATATCAGGAATGCATCACAATGTGTAATACTACTAATGAATAAGTAATATATATATAGAATATCTGCTTTTTCCTTTAGTTAGCCCAGGCACAGAACACCAATATCTCACCAACCAGCATTTTCACCAACCAGCTCGGCTTGGTCACACTTTTGGTCCTACTGGTAAGCTGGGCCATGTCAGTGCGGATACGACTCACATGCTTTACAGGGGAAAACTGCCTCTTTGTGGTTTGGCTTGGGATGGCTTGGTTCTTGGTGGTAATGGAAAAGCAGCATATGATTGGCTGTGGGATTAGGGTCACCAGGACTTTATGGCGGGGCAACGGTAAGCCCCCAGCACCTGGGAAGAGCTACTTCGTATGTGCCTTGCTGCTTGTCGATGGGGGCTCTGGGGGAGGGGTGTTTGTGTCTGTGTGTGCATGCGTGTATTGCACCAGCAGGGGCCGCTGTAATCGAATATGCAGAGCTGAAATTGCCCTTTTTGTCTGACCAGCAGAAGAAAGCTGAAATCACTGGCGGACAGGAACAGTAGTGCAGCACCCTTGTTAAGTACACTGCATTCACTGCAGTCAGTGACCAGCCCTCTGATTAAGTACACTTTAATCACTGCAGGCTGTGACCAGCACTCTGATTAAGTATACTGCATTAGCTGCAGCCAATGGCCAGCACACTGGGAAAGTATACTGCATTCACTGCAATCGGTAAACTGTAGACTAGGTAAGTATACTGCATTCACTGCAGACAGTGAGCAGCACAGTGGATAAGTACACTGCATTCACTGCCGGTAGAACAGCATGGTGTTTGTATTCAGGGGTCCACAGTCAGCAGTAAATCTCCGCATTTGCAGTCTGCGGTGTCATGTTTCTCCTCACCCTGCAAACCCATCTGCACCAACACCGATCCTTTATTCTGCAGATAAGCCCACTTTAATATCTCTGCCGACCGCAGCAGGGCAGCCCGGAGACCCCTCGCCCCCCCGCCCCTCGCCCCCCTGCTCATTCCCTGCCCTGAGGTGGAGGGATTAGCCCTGGTTATGTAACCTTCACAACTGCCCCCCTCCCCACACACAGACACAAATGCCCTCAGCGATGATGACTTTGCTGAGCGATCTGTTCACCTGTGCTGTGTGTGTCGTTATTTACTGAGTGGACCAGCCACCTGCTTTCTGTGCAGGTTAAAGGGACAGAGTGAGAGAATGGTTGGGGGGGGGGGGGGGGGGGAGACTCTGAAAGCAGGGATGAGATATTTATAGAGATATTTGTACCGTGAGGCTGAATAAGCAGGTCTGGCCACATCACGGTCTCTCCCGCACACACAGAGACCGACCCCCATTGGACACACTCTAGTTTCTGTCTTCTGAGTCATGCATAGTTGGCGGGGGGGATACTAATTGAGGCCTAGGAGAGGGTCTGCCCAGCTTACCAGCTCTCCTCTGGAGACTGGTGCATCACAGCGACAATGAGAACATCTCGGATACTGCATCCATGCGTGCCCTCAGCCTTACCAGAAGGTGCTCTATATGAGGCCTCCTGTCACTTGAAAGTTCCCAGAGCAGGGTCCCCCGCAAACCCCCTCCCAGAGCCTAGGTACCCCTGGCAGTTGGGGCCCATCTGCACTGGTCTATGAAGCAGCTTGCAGTATTACATAGCGTGAGCTGTATGGTCCCTGAGCTCTCCCTCGGCCAGGGGGCTGAGGCAGCCCCCCGCTTCGTCCTCTGTGATCTCTGGCCACCCTCTGCCCTCACCTTCCCGCAAGCTCAGCCAGATGATCCTTCCAAAGCTGCATAGTCAGTGTTTCCAGTTTCTGAAGCAACAGTCAGGTCTATTGACAGTCACAAAACACCGGGGGGTGGGGGGTTGCCTTTGGCCTAATTTGGCATACACTCATGAGGAAGTTCCATTCCCCGAAATGGGCCGTCCAGGTCTGGTGAGGTCACTCTGGCTGCCTGGTGACGCCTCCTTCCTGTCACATGACTCGTGGGGTCAGTCCTATTGGCTAGTGCGATCCAGAGTTGGGGGGAAAGACTGATTTAGCAGCAGCATGGGGCTGGGGGATTTGGGGTGGACATGTGGACTGTTGTGAAAGGCTGCTGATGCCCCCTTCTGTGGAGGTGCCCCGCTTTGTCCGTGAGCTTCCTGTATAACCAGAGCCTGGCCGAAATGAACATTAACATAAAATCCAAGCAGATTTTATACGGTCAATTAAATAGACCCCTATAGATTAAGACAGTTCTGCTCTTACCTTTCATTTCACTTTAGGAAATGTTGAGGGTTTGTACATTAAGGCAGATGTGGGCTTTGGTTTGTTGTTTTGACGAAATCCTCGTGCATCGGTCGTCCGTAATCTCTGCGATTGAAGGTCGAGGCAATAAGGATCTTCGCATTGTATAACTGCACACATGTGCAGCCTGACGCACTAATAACTGCAGGCTGACAGACGATGCACCGGACCCAGCGACTCCTCTCACTTCCCCCCATGAAAACCGGCCCGTTGTCAGTGGCCCCCCAGCCACCTGCTGCACCCCCACCACTGGCCGGATGCAGCACGGTCACGCAGGCTGTCCGTTTATCTCCGCCTGGCTTTGCGGCTTCGACAACTGCAGACGTGCTGGCCAGTTTATTCGCTAAGCAGACGTTTTTACCCATAAATCACTTTGCAGGCCCTCTGCCTTAATCCCTTTCGGTTTGGTATTTACACTTGCAGCACAGAGCCACCTTTGTGGCTCCCACGCAGTAGCCGTCCAGTTCCATCCAAATCCTCTTGGACCATCCCACGTGCGGGTTCTGAGGTGGGGCACCGCCCTGGAGTGGGCCTCCCATCCACACTGGGAGCTCACACAGGGCTACATTTATAGCTCAGCGCCCCCTGGATCAGCACCGTCTAGTAACCACCCAGATTCTGAGTCCTACAGTGGCTCATTCTCTGTTTTTTTTGTCCCTGGAGATAAGCGTGTCTCAGCTGGCCGGGCCGTCGGCAGCCGGGTCCTGATCCGCTGGCTGACCGGGTCCTGATCCGCTGGCTGACCGGGTCCTGATCCTCAGTCAACTGGAGAGGCTCACATTAGCTGAGCCCCCCTCCCAGCGATTGCCTGGTCTGCTGACGCACATCACCGTAGTTAATCTGTTTTGAGCTCATTGCTGTTTTCCCACACTGTCAGCGGACAGTGCTGCCTTCAGGGCGAATGGGGACTCCTCTCTGTGTGTCAGAGCTGTGACCTGCCCGTCCGATTCGCACCATGAGTTTTGTGGCCCCTTAGAATATGCACATGTGCCCACACACACACAGGGCCCATCAGAGAGCGGGGGCCCCTAGACACTCCTGGCGATGGGTCCAAAATGTGCCGTGCGGCTGCTGTGTGCCTGCACTGTTCGCGTAGAAAAGACCGGAACGTTTAACAGAGAGTGTCTGATCCAAAGTCACTGAGAAGCCCCCAGCAATAAAAACGTTCCTTCGGGGAGAAACAAGGGCTTTCATTTCAGGATGCGGTGATTTAACACTCCAGCTGGCCGGCTGTGCAGAATGTTCCGGATGAGCTTATGTCAGCCCGTTAGACAAAATCTGTATTACAGGCTAAAAACTACATTGTTATTGCTGGTGTGTTTTTTATGGAACTCTGAGTCTGCTTCACTTTTTATATCCTGGATTAGATGCTAGTTTAGTGCAGCAAAGTGGCTCAATGATAGTAAAACCAGGTATGTTTCTTTTATAATGAAGATTTCCATTAAAACAAATGGGGAATGAAGGAACACAGCTGAGGAGTATGCTGGCTCTCTATGGTGGTTCTTTATGGTGGTTCTTTATGCTGGCTCACTATGGTGGTTCTTTATGGTGGTTCTTTATGCTGGCTCTGTATGGTGGTTCTTTATGCTGGCTCTGTATGGTGGTTCTTTATGGTGGTTCTTTATGCTGGCTCTCTATGGTGGTTCTTTATGGTGGCTGTTTATGGTGGCTGTTTATGGTGGGTCTGTATGGTGGGTCTGTATGGTGGTTCTTTATGGTGGTTCTTTATGGTGGGTCTGTATGGTGGGTCTGTATGGTGGTTCTTTATGGTGGTTCTTTATGGTGGGTCTGTATGGTGGTTCTTTATGGTGGTTCTGTATGGTGGTTCTTTATGGTGGTTCTTTATGGTGGCTGTTTATGGTGGTTCTTTATGGTGGCTCTGTATGGTGGCTGTTTATGGTGGGTCTGTATGGTGGTTCTTTATGGTGGTTCTTTATGGTGGCTGTTTATGGTGGGTCTGTATGGTGGTTCTTTATGCTGGCTCTGTATGGTGGCTGTTTATGGTGGGTCTGTATGCTGGCTCTGTATGGTGGGTCTGTATGGTGGTACTTTATGGTGGTACTTCATGCTGGCTCTGTATGGTGAATCCTAATGATGGTTCTTCAGGAGCAGGGCATTCTGGTCGTGTTCCATTGTGGTATCTGTGAACAGTCCTGTTCTTACACAGATACACACACTCACACACCTTGCCACACCCTGGCTAGGAGCTGCTCACAAAGTAAAGGAGTCTTTACTTTTCATACACATTCCGATCACAGCCTGTCACACTGTCACATCTCGTTTGTACAGACTGAGTCAAAGACACTGAGTACAAATGCATACTTGTAATTGTGGAACATGCAGCAATGCTCTCACACCCTCAGAGAGTCAGTCAGCAGTCAGAGGGTGGAAAGAGAAGCATTAGATGACACACAGGGTGATGGGACACATCATGGCCTGGAGCTGCTGTTTATGTCGGCCCAAATGTCTCAGTGCCGGCAATGTCTGCCCTCTAGTGTGGAAGGAGGGAAACAGCAGACTCGGCAGTCACTTTGGCTCTTTGCAGGTAGGGCTGGTTGAAAATTACGTCATTTACAAGATGTTTGTGCCACAGACACTTAGCATGATGTGAGCTTTCCTCAGGTTTCTACAGTGTCTTCCTGCAGACGTTCTGTGTTCTACGTACATCAATGGTAATCTAAACCTTACACCCAAACACCGTAGTTTTTAAGCACCACCGTGTCCAGCTTCAGATTCCTGCTGCTGTTCTGGGTCGGGTCATGCGGTGAGACCCTGCCAACCCCACCACCCATTTTTGTCCACAACTCTTCCACAAAAGTTCTTTTACTGCAAGCACAAAAAAATCCTCTTTGCATGAAAGTCAGAAACTGAAGGAGCAGATCATGTTTTATTCATGTGTACTTGTACAACAAAAGCTCGGGGGGAGGGGGGGAATGGGGGTGGAGAGGGGTGAAACTGGGACAAACATCCCAAGCATCAGAATTCTGAAAATAAAGCCGTCTGTAATCTTGAGGACGAAGAGGGAGGGCTGTAGGTCATCACACCGCCATAATAAAGAACCGGATGACCACCACATAGCACAGGCTCTGTCTGTGTGCCCGGGCCTGCCCCGAGGTGGGGTGCCCACTCTGCCTGCTGTCCATGTGCCCAGGCCTGCCCCGAGGTGGGGTGCCCACTCTGCCTGCTGTCCATGTGCCCAGGCCTGCCCCGAGGTGGGGTGCCCACTCTGCCTGCTGTCCATGTGCCCAGGCCTGCCTTAAGGTGGGGTGCCCACTCTGCCTGCTGTCCATGTGCCCAGGCCTGCCTTAAGGTGGGGTGCCCACTCTGCCTGCTGTCCATGTGCCCAGGCCTGCCTAAAGGTGGGGTGCCCACTCTGCCTGCTTTCCATGTGCCCAGGCCTGCCTTAAGGTGGGGTGCCCACTCTGCCTGCTGTCCATGTGCCCAGGCCTGCCTTGAGGCGGGGTGCCCTGACTTCCCTCTGTCTGTGTGCCCAGGCCTGCCCCGAGGCGGGGTGCCCTAACTTCCCTCTGTCTGTGTGCCCAGGCCTGCCCCGAGGCGGGGTGCCCTGACTTCCCTCTGTCTGTGTGCCCAGGCCTGCCTTGAGGTGGGGTGCCCTGACTTTCCTCTGTCTATGTGCCCAGGACTGCCCCGAGGCGGGGTGCCCTGACTTCCCTCTGTCTGTGTGCCCAGGACTGCCCCGAGGCGGGGTGCCCTGACTTCCCTCTGTCTGTGTGCCCAGGCCTGCCCTGAGGCGGGGTGCCCTGACTTCCCTCTGTCTGTGTGCCCAGGCCTGCCTTGAGGTGGGGTGCCCTGACTTCCCTCTGTCTGTGTGCCCAGGCCTGCCCCGAGGCGGGTGCCCTGACTTCCCTCTGTCTATGTGCCCAGGCCTGCCCCGAGGCGAGGTGCCCTGACTTCCCTCTGTCTGTGTGCCCAGGCCTGCCCCGAGGCGGGTGCCCTGACTTCCCTCTGTCTATGTGCCCAGGCCTGCCCCGAGGCGGGTGCCCTTACTTCCCTCTGTCTATGTGCCCAGGCCTGCCCCGAGGCGGGGTGCCCTGACTTCCCTCTGTCTATGTGCCCAGGCCTGCCCCGAGGCGGGGTGCCCTAACTTCCCTCTGACTGTGTGCCCAGGCCTGCCCCGAGGCGGGGTGCCCTAACTTCCCTCTGACTGTGTGCCCAGGCCTGCCCCGAGGCGGGGTGCCCTAACTTCCCTCTGACTGTGTGCCCAGGCCTGCCCCGAGGCGGGGTGCCCTAACTTCCCTCTGTCTATGTGCCCAGGCCTGCCCTGAGGTGGGGTGCCCTGACTTCCCTCTGTCTGTGTGCCCAGGACTGCCCCGAGGCGGGGTGCCCTAACTTCCCTCTGTCTATGTGTTTAGGTCTACCCCAAGGCGGGGTGCCCTGACTTCCCTCTGTCTGTGTGCCCAGGCCTGCCTTGAGGTGGGGTGCCCTGACTTCCCTCTGTCTGTGTGCCCAGGCCTGCCCTGAGGTGGGGTTCCCGCTCAGTTTGCGGTCTGTATATTTAAACCTGCCATACTGTCTTTCTGATTTCAGCACGGTGTGCAGACCTTCCCACTGGCCAGAATTTCACCCCGAGCAGACCAGGCTCGGGACGGGGGCTTCAATAATCCAGAATGTTTAATTCCAAGAGCAGGACCTTCTGTTGTACCTTCTAAGCAGAGGATAATTGCCTTATTGCATGTCCAGGAAAACATCATAAAGGGCTGCCCGTATTAATCACCATGGTGATGCGTATCTTGTAGGTTAAATTAACGGACCACGAGGAGTGATTATCCAACCACCACCTGTGGCTGTTGGATCTGACCGCCAGTAATCGGGCTTTGCACATGATGCTAATCCTCCTCCATCAGGGTGTCTTTTGGGGGTGTGATGGGGATACGTTGCCCGTAGGGGAGAATAGGCACAGGAAGGAGGAGGTCTTGTCAGGTCAGCCCCGAGCCTCAGGGGTCTGCAAAGACCGCAGTGTAATGAGCGCCGCTCTGGTGGCCAGCTTCAGCCGTGCGGCAGCAGTAAGTCTGACTGATCAGCGCTATCGTTCTCATGTCTGTTAATTAGGTGGCCCGCAGCCTGTGAAACTTTGCTCAACAAGGACTCGGGGTGCGGGGGTGGGAAAGGTGCAGAGCCATGTGGCCCCCCCGGCCAAGCGGCCATGGTCATGCGAACCCTCTCATCTTGCTAGCGTGTGGATCCTCACCAAGTTCTGATCTGGGCTCTGGTTTCAGCTCTGGGGAGTGGGGGTGGGTTGCTCTTGAAGTGCTTTGCTACCCCAGAGAGGGCTTGGCCTCTCAAACTCACGAGGCACATATGGAAGAGATGGGCAGTCCATACCAGTAGGATGTTTTTCTGCTGTAGTTTCAGCTGCCCTGTGTGTAATGCTCCTTCTATCCACCAGGGGGCAAAGTGTGCCATACTCTCTATTAAGAATGCCTGATTCAATGAAAACCACGGCAACTACGTACATAAGCACTGCTCTCCGTAAATCTCTGTTCCAATCCATGTGAATTAAGGAGCTCTGAGGCAGAGTGGCGCATTAGGAGTGATTAGGCTGAGGGACAGAAGCTGGGACAGGTCACCATCACGCACTTCTGTCTACAACCATTTGGTTATAGCGCCCCCTGTGCATGGGACTGCTGTTCTGGGAACTCGGGCCTGACTCTCGGTTCACTTCTTTTCTAGAGGCAGGCAGCAGGCACTGTGTCTCCTACGGTCCAATCACCTCCACGGCCAGACCAGGAGGAGCGTGAGTCCCGCACACAGTGAGTCATCCCTGGCATGAGAGGCCAGCCCACCTCCCCTGCATCCCCGGGGCCTCCAGCAGGTGAAGACAGGGTGCCAGAGAGAGGTGAGCTGTCCCCACACACACATATACACAGGCCTGCTTCCATGCATACACATACAAGCACGTTTGTATTCATATCTTTGTGGTGACTCACCATTCATTCCTATGGGAAAAACCTTAATCCCATCAATGATGCCCCTAACCCCAACTCAGCCCTAACCCTAACCCACACCCAACCCTAACCCCCACCCAGCCCTAACCCAACCTTAACCCCCACCCAGCCCTAACCCTAACCTAACCCTAACCCCCACCCAGCCCTAACCCTAACCTAACCCTAACGCCCACCCAACCCTAACCCCCACCTAGCCCTATATATATATAGTACTGTGCAAAAGTCTTAGGCAGTCCAAAGAAATGTTTAAAGCTGTTTATCTGTGCAGCAAGTGTACTTTGGCTTAGAACAAAAACACAGTTTAACATTAGAACGTGTGCAAATTAAGAGTAACACGATAAAAACTAGTAATAATTTCTTCTGTTTTCTAAAAAGTTACTTGAATCCAGTTGGATGGCTAAACTTTTCCTCAGGGGCACCTCAGCCGTTCCAAGATTTTGTTAAATTTCACCAACAGCACAATTAAATAATTAAATACTTTGGTTTAAAAAGTCAGTGACAGATTGACTAGCTGTATGAGGTGTGCTAGTGGCCAAGTCAAAAAATACATGTCTGCACTGGACGGTCGCTGCAAATACTAGGATGATTTTAGCAGAGGTTCTGAAATGGATAAGCTGACACACTTTGACAGGCATAATATCACAGTTTTACACCGTGTGGATAATCTAAACATCATTTTCTTTGCCTGCCTAAGACTTTTGCACAGTACCGTATATGTATCACACACACACACACAGACAGACACACACACACACACACACACACACCCTCCCCACCTCGGGGGCTGAATTCCAAATGTGATAGTTATTAAACTGGGACCTGAAAGGAAGGACTTTGCTGGAAGAAACACACATGATAATGGTCTTTTCTCCAAAGTGTCTTTTTCATGGCTTAGTTTAGATTTTCATTCTTTTCTTAAATGATATTCGGAGAGTGCCACTGTGGGATGTCCCTGGCCACCACCCTTGTGGTTCTGGTGTAGGGGAGGCTGTCATGAGCAGTACTGGTAATTTACCACTAAGTGGAGCAGAGGAGTTGGGCAGCAAGTCCTTCAGAGAGACCAGAGTCTGTCCCTTTAACTTGAAGGGTATCACAATGGTGCCTCAGTGAATGACCACCAGGGGGTGCTGCAGAACCTTCTACAAATCTAAAATAGGACATGCCTAATGAAGACCTTGATGGCGCTACGCCTTTACCCACGATGCACTGCTGCACAGGAAGCTTCATCTGCCACTGCGCTTATCTCCCTGCTGCCCTGGCAGCATCAATTTCCTGTGATTGTAGTCACATGACCCTCTGCTTGTGGTTGGCCCAGCTGTGCCGGTAATTGGGGCTGTTGATGGTGGTTCCCTCTGCGCAGCGTGTGTGTGCGTTTTTGGGCGTGTCAGCGGTTCGCGCTGGTTCTGTGCCATAAACCTGTACCGTTAATTTAGGCGCTGGGGGTACGGGGTGATTTGCGACCACTTTTATTTGACTGCGGTGTCCGTGGGGGGTGTTTGTGTCTGCAAGAGAGGCTAATTTCACACTCTGCGGCCTCCTGGGCCATGTGGAGGAAGCCTCCCTGTGGGACACGGGAGGTCAAAGGTCACGCTGGACAGCTGACCCTGCAGGAGGCCCCGCCGTTTGGATACTCTGATCCCGGCTCGTCTTTCCCTGTTCCCATTAAAACGGAACAGAGTTAATATGGAGCACTGGGGTATTCGCGTGGGCCGTGACCCCAGCCCGGTAAGTCATTAGGCCCCTCCTGTCACCCTGAAACGGAGCTTAAAAGAGCGGCACATGGCCGTTTTCGGCCCGGCTGGACACCGCTGACATCTGACCAGCATGGCAGAAATCTGTAAATATCAGCACTTTAAAAAGACGCCGAAAAGGATACGTGTGGTAGGGGGTGAAAGTGATGTGGCAGCGACGGCAGCTGTGATAATCCAAAGTTAATGACTGCGCCCCCTGCAGCGAGGATGACGCCCCGATGGGGCCTGTCTGTCCTGGGGGGAAAAGGCAGGGCTGCTTGGGTCTCGCGTGGAGGTAGCTGTGAGGCCAAGACATCACTGTGACATCACTTCCTCATGCGGGGCTGCATCGTGTCCAGGGACCAGGGACATTCCAGAACCTTTACTGCCCACACGTGCGCGCACACACACACACACACACACACACACACACACACACACACACACACACACACAAATGCACACACACACACACACACAAATGCACACACACACACACACACACACACACAAATGCACACACACACACAAATGCACACACACACATTTTTAATCCATATATTTGTGGGGACCGTCCAGCCTGACCACAGCGCCGAAAGAACATCAGGAGCTCAAAGTTTGCTGGGCAGAAGCTGGGGCCAGATAATTAAATTACTCTATTCCGGTGGATTAGAGAGAGCTGCCCCCCCCATGCGGGGAGGTTATTATTTTTCTGCTCTGAAAAGGAAAAGCCCTTTGAGTGAGGCTCTGCCCCCACCCCGCTTTGATTGTGGAGAGCGTAGGGGGTGGCTCGCTGGGTGGGTGTTTGGCCGCTGGAGAATGCAGCAACTTTGTTTGAAAAGCTCAATAACAAGTGAAGGAAGCTAATTTCTTGGCCACGGTGGACACTGCCGTCACCGGGCAAGTGACACTGCGGTTATCTGTAATGTACCGGGGATAAAGGTGCTCTTTTTACAGGGAAAGCCCTCTGCGATGGCCGGTCAGCTCATCACATTTACACGCTGTACAAAAGGCATCCTGTCAGTCTTCAGCTCACCAACAAATAAAACATAACGTCATGGCCTCAATCCCGGTCGATGGGGGAGGGCAGAGGGCCCCCATCAAAAGGCAGATAGGAAAAGTTATAGGGCGACAATCAGCTGCATCTTACGACCCCCCCAACAGATTGCCGGCAGGTTTTCTGACTCCAGAGTGTGAGCATGCATGTGCGTTTGTGTGTGTGTATGGGTGTGTGTGTGTGTCTGTGCTCAGCCTGCTGGACCTAGTGACTCGAACCGGATCAGGAGCTGGAAAAACTTTCCCTGATGGAGGGAGAGTATAAAGAGGGAAAAGAGATAGAGAAACAAACCAAAAGCGGGAGAGAGGGACTGAGAAAGAAGGGAAGAGAGAAGGAGGAACAGAAAGAGGAGGAGGGTGACATGGAGAGTAAGGAAGAAGGGAAGAGAGGGAGGAAAAGAAAGAGGAAGAAAGTGATAGAGAGTAAGGAAGAAGGGAACAGAGGGAGGAACAGAAAGAGGAGGAGAGTGGCAGAGAGTAAGGAAGAAGGGAAGAGAGGGAGGAAAAGAAAGAGGAAGAGAGTGACAGATAGAAATGAAGTGAGGGAGGAACAGAAAGGGGCAGAGTACTGAATCACGAGGAGGGATTGCAAAAAAGGCGGGGGGTGAATGTGAGAGAGAGAATGGGGCGGAGGGGAGGAGGGGCCAGGCTGGAGCAGACAGTGGGGGGGGGTGTTCTCATTCAAACTGTCAGCCAGCAGCTCTGGAGGTGCCTGCTGAGACTCACAGACAAAGAGCAGAGAGAGGGAGGTACATACTCGGAGCGGAGAGGGAGGCGCACACTCGGAGTGGGCAGCCGGACGGAGAGGCAGCGATGCAGGCGACGGGCTTGGGTAGGTGAGCTCCGGGAAGGCAGAGGAAGCTCGTGTGCAAGTGCAGGTCTGCGGGTCTGCGTACGTGGGTCGGTGTATGTGGGTCTGTGTGTGCAGGTCTGCTTGCGTGGGGGCAGCGGAGAGCGGCTGGCTCACATGAACGGGAAGAGATCCGGTTTCAACTCGTACTGTGAACAGAAAAGTGAAAAAAGACCCCCAGGCAAGCAGGCAGGCGGGCTGGGGGGGGTACGGGGGAGGGGGGTGCATTCTCAGCTCTTTTTTAAAGTGCAGCTCTTGTTGACGCTCCTCATTTCCCCCTCAAAGCTTAACTCTGAAGTTAGTTGTGGAATGCCATGGAGCGGGGGGGGGTAGGAGAGGGATGGGGGCACAGCTGTGGGCCTGGGGGCGACGCGCGAGTGAGGCTGTCGTCCGGCAGAGGAAACCAAAACACACAGACCAGCTATGGCTATGGGGGGGGCAGGAAAGGTTCCTGGAATGCAAGTTGGGCGACAGCACCCACTCTGCCCCAAACGCTGGGGGGAGGTGAAGGGGGGGTGACTGTGTGGCCAGATGAAAGTGGGGACGTTCACAGCCGGGGTTTTAGGCGGGGAGGAGGGTCCTGAAGAGGCACGTGAGGGGACCTTCCTCCACTCACAGAGGACGAGCAGCCTGAGCAGTGCGGTGTCCCCAGCAGCCAGACAGCGGCGCCGTTGTACCCGCCGGCTGCCTGGCCGCAGGGTTCCCTCATCAGCTCCCTGCTCTTCATATTTTCCACTCGGCTTTTCAGGGAGACCTGCACATCACTGGGCTCACAGCTGATCTCCAAATAATGGTCTGTGAGCGCCTCTGTGAGCACATCTGTGTTGTTTCCCTGGTTCATGATTGGTGTGTTTTCTGGGCTTCACTGTATCAGTCACTGTATCGGCTACTGTGTCAGTCACTGTGTCAGTCGCTGTGTGTGATTTGCTGTCGAGTTGCTGTGAGTCCGTTGCTTTGCACGAGTCACTGTGTGACACTGCGTGTCAGTTGCTTTGTGTCGGTCACTGTGCCAGTTCTTGTGTGTCAGTCATCGTATGTTGGATGCTGCGTCAGTTGCTTTGTGTCAGTTTCCCGGTGTCTGTGATTACTGTTACTCTGTTGATGCTGGTGACTCACATAATGGCAAAAAGCTCACGATGGGGCCCCCGTGGCCATAGGACTAGATCCACCTTCTCAGGACATCAGAGTTGGGACGGGAGGGGCTCTGGTGTGAGCAGACAGGGCCACGGGGCCCGACCACAGCATTAACCCCCCCATGGCCACCCTGCTTTGTCACGACGATGCTAGAGAACGGATCAGAGATGGAGTGAAAGGACAAAACAAAATCGACCAATTCAAGTAGAACCCAGACCCATCCCAGTGTGGGGGGCGTTTTACAAATGTGCTCACAGCTTGCACACACCCTGCCTGTGTGGCACTGGGCTGTGGCCCTTGGCCATGCCAACTGCCTGCCTTTTAGCCCCTCCACCCCGCCCAGTATTTATAGCTCAGGGCCGGGCGCGGCGCGGCCAGCCGGTTTATGAAATGGTTCAGGTGTTACGGTGTCTGTGGCTGAGGCCGCCCTCCGTCCATCTGTGTGTTTGTGAGTGTGATCCCAGGCCCCCGTCGCCTCACTGCCTGACTCTGTGACTCTGTGAGGTGTAGTGACTCTGGTCTGTGCATGAGCCACTTTCTCCACCGTTTTCATGAGGAAATCACCCCCCCCCCCCACTTGTTTGGAGTGCATCCCCTGCAGTCGCCGGTTTCTATGACACCCCACCCACCCTGATAGTCTTCCTGTGTTCTGTATCTGTAAACCATCCTGGACGGTCACTACGCTTCCCTTTGACCTTAGCTTCCTGTTCCTGCTACCTGATTCTCATCCCATCAGGATGCTACCCTGTGGCCTAGCGTCAGCTGAAGCCTGGGACTGTTAGTAACTTAGAACCTAAGCGAGTCAGCCTTGCCCTGAGTCTAGCTCAGTCCACCAACTCCCAGTGTCTTGCTTCTCACTTTCTCATTGCTACCAAAGATATCGCAAATTCAGCAGGGTCACATACATACACACACACACACACACGCAGGTTTGTAATTGTGGGGAGAACTTCATTCATTTCTATGGACATAACCCTAATCCCAACCTGACGACCGTAACCCCCACCCAGCCCCAACCTTAACCATAAGTAAACGATCAAAATACGAGACTTTTTGGCATTTTCAGTTTTTTTATTGCATTCACAGATCTTGGTCCCCACAACAATAAAATAACAGGTTTTTATTACATTGTGGGGGGGGGGGGGGGACATTTGGTCCCCACAAAGTAATATAAAAATAAAACACACAGCTTCCAGTTCTGGATGCTGACTAAAGTGTTTATGCGTGTTTATGTTTAGTTCGTGAAGATGCGGTGCTGCATGTCAGCTCGTTATGAAGGTCGCAGATGAATTTTCTCCATCGTCACCCTGTTAGCGTGACTCTGCTTATTTTAACATGTTAGAAAGGGGGCCTTCCTGCATGTTTGTTTGTTTCTCACGCATGTCATGTGAAAGCATCTTTCTCAGGCCTGGGCAGGCCCTGGAAAAAGCTTGATGTATCACCGGCTGCTCCCTGACTCACTGGCATTTCTGTGTTTGCGTTGCGTAAACGACCAGTAAAGGTTTACATTTGCGCAGATTTCTTTCAAGGGAGAGAAAAAATAACCTGAAGAGTGAAGGGTCCTTTACATATTCCCTGATGCGCTGCCGTCCATCAAAAAGCTCTGTTTGTGTAAAACGTGTGCGTGTAACTCACTGCACCGCAGACGGTATGTTGATGAGTGGTTCTGCCTTCCAGCAGAATCGCCGATTGCTGCTGTCCCTGACGATTCGATCTCTGGTTCCTGACTTTGTGTAAATTAGAGTTAAACAGAGACCTATGAGTCACATGAGGTACTGTGGTTGAGTGTGTCTGTGTTGCATTTAAACATAGTAATAAAGTAAATGGAGGTGCATATGAATGCTTGGGTTGGACCAGAGCTGTTTCTGGCTTTTTAGCAACCAGCAATTGTGTTTGCATGTCTGTGATGCAGACTGATCTCTTCTCTACCCCTGGTCCCTCCCGTACACCTGTGTGTGGTTGTGTATCTTTGATGCTGATCTCTCCTGTAACCTCTGTGTGTGGTTGTGAATCTTTGATGCTGGTCTCTCCTATACCCCTGTGTGTGGTTGTGTATCATTGATGCTGATCTCTCCTGTACCCCTCCGTGTGGCTGAGTATCTTTGATGCTGATCTCTCCTGTACCCCTGTATGTGGTTGTGTATCTTTGATGCTGATCTCTCCTGTACCCCTGTGTGTGGTTGTGTATCTTTGATGCTGATCTCTCCTGTACCCCTGTGTGTGGTTGTGTATCTTTGATGCTGATGTCTCCTGTACTCCTGTATGTGGTTGTGTATCTTTGATGCTGATCTCTCCTGTACCCCTGTGTGTGGTTGTGTATCTTTGATGCTGATCCCCCCATATCCCTGTGTGTGTCTATATATCTTTGATGCTGATCCTTCTTGTACCCCTGTGTCTAGTGGTGTACCTTTGATGCTGATCCCTCCTGTACCTCTGTGTGGTTGTGTATCTTTCATGGTGATCCTTCCTGTACGCATGTATGGTTGTGTTACTTTGATGCTGATCCCTCCCGTACACCTGTTTGTGGTTGTCTATCTTGGATGCTGATCTCTCCTGAACTTCCTGTAGGTATTTTCTTTGTCCAATGGCCAATGAGAATCCAGCAGATGCCATAGCAGGCACTTATTCTGATATCAACTGGGAGGAATACCCCCCTACACCCATGGCCCCACCAAATATAAGGGGTGTCCCAGATATGGAGGGATAGGGGCCGCTGGCCCCTCCCCCTCATGTCTTGTCCAGAGTGCACTTATCTGTGCGTGATCCCGTCCAGAGGCCTCGACTCCAGCTCCACTCTGGGATTAATGGAGACCAGATGCTTTGAGATGCTAAGGAGTCACCCCCCCCTTCCCCCAACTCAGCCAGCCTGGAACTTTCTCCCACACAAAGGCTCCCCTCCTACCAGTGAGGTGTAGGCCTCAGATGCCATGGCAACGGCCCAAACATGGGCCGACACGAAAGTGCAGTGAGTGGCTCGTAAAGCGCGCTGGTCAGGCATCGTCATGGCGATGTCCTGCTTTGTTTTCCGCCTGGTTCTCATTTAAACCCTCTTTCCTCCATGGTCCTTTCTGCCATTCTTCTGCCTCTCCCTTTTCTTTAAAATAGGCTGCTTGGCGAGGGTGTTGGGAATGGGG
Organism: Brienomyrus brachyistius; assembly: GCF_023856365.1. Lineage (NCBI taxonomy): Eukaryota > Metazoa > Chordata > Actinopteri > Osteoglossiformes > Mormyridae > Brienomyrus > Brienomyrus brachyistius. The sequence continues at coordinate 2,626,234 of NC_064552.1, read as the reverse complement.
GTGGGCCGGGGGTTTTGGATCATCAGGAACAGCATGGCTGAAATGGCCAGAGCCAACCCGGCATCACGCTGCGGTCACTTTGTACAGGAACATCTCTACAAGGGTACCGTGATGGCGGCTGAAATGAGGTCGTCTGCCTCCCTCTTAGCGAGTCTGGGGGAGTTTTTACTGCCACCCAGTCACGTGATATCAATCACACACACTGACACACATTTGTATACTTCCAGATACCTTCTGGACATGGGAAGATGCAAGAGTAACGGGCTGCCCACCCCCATCTGCCCCTCATCTCTCTCACTCTGTCTCTCTGTCTTTCACAGTCAAACATAGGAAATTAAAAGTGAGTGAGATGATAAGTGGGGCCTTACTCAGAGGAACCATTAGGGGGCCTGAAGTCACCGTTTATTCAGACACGCACACACATGCATATAAACATACAGACACACGCATATAAAGATACAGACACATACAAACACACACACACACACACACACACACACAAACATACAGACACACAGACTTAGAAATACACTCACACACACCTCTCTTTCTGCCACACATACTTCTGTTCTGGGGGCGTGTAGAAGGGCCTTGATCAGCTGCAATCGGGGATTATCTGAGTGCCGTTGCCCAGTAGCTTGGCGGCTTGCCCCCCCCCCCCCCCCGTAACTTGCACTGACTCTGTCGGGCTCTGCTGCTGGTAATACTCATGCCCGACATGGACGCTGTCTGAGCTGATGCGCCCGTCGCCAATCAGTCTGAGCCACTCTCCTGGGGGTGGGGAACTGAAATGAATTTATAACATCCACGTCACACGCTGTGTGTGAGGAAAACTGCCACTGAGATACAGTGCTATTGCCCGTTCAACTGTGATCTGGTCGGTGGCGCCCAGCTGGCCTGAGGCGCGGGAATCACCAATGTGGTTTGGAAGGAATGAAAGAGAAAAAAAGCAGATAGGAATGTGCTGCACAGGCTGGGATCGGTCAGCAGCCCCCCCACAAGGAGTTGGGGTGGGCTGGGGGTGCATCCCAGACACCAGGGGATGTGTGCTTTAAACATCCGCTCTACCCAAACTCCGCTCATTAACCTCCTTGCTAATCCCCTAGTTAATCCCCTCATTAGCCCCCCGTTAATTGCCAGATTTCAGGAAGTGATGGTGTCCTTTTGGTCACCGAGCCCATTGGCACTTGCATCATCACCCTGCTCCGGTGCTCGCATCATCACCCCGGCCCCCCAGGAGCTCTCCTGAGTTTCTGACACTTCTACAGCTCTCTGTCCCCTACCTGCCTCCCATGTGTGAATCGGTAATGTCATGGTTCCTAAAGCACCCCCATCGGGACGCACCTCCAAGCAAAGGTTAATCAGCGAGCTGAGAGATAATTACGCATTAAGCTGCAGGCCTCTTGCTGATGTGCATCTACAATGGAACTGGGTAACCTGAGCCGCGGGTGTAGCCAAGTCACGCAGACCCACATACACACACACATATACACACACACACACACACACATACACACACACACACACACAGACATACACACAGACACACACACAGACACACACAGACACACATACACACACACATACACACGTACGCACACACATACACATGTACGCACACACATACACACACGCACCCACACACATACACACGTTCGCACACATGCACCGACATGCTTACACACACGCACCACACACACACGCACCACACACACGCACCACACACATGCACGTTCTGACTGGTGAATTTTGGGGTTTCGGAGACAAAAAGGTATTGATGTCTGGAGTCCTGCCCTGCTGCTATCAGCAGAGTGTTTGTGTGTGTGTGTGTGTTTGCCTTTGTGTGCTGTGTTAGGCAGTGCACACTGCTGTATCAGGAGGTGGCCTGCCCCTGACTTTCTTGCTCACATTCCTGAGGATCACTGATGCAGTGTGGCAGTGATTTCATTAGTGACCCCTTTAAGCCCAGATCATCGCAGCACAGCCCCTTACAGCTCAGCCAGCACAGGACAGCCATCCTAGTACAGCACAGGAAAGCTAACGAAGTACGGCACAGCACAGCAGAGTACAGCACAGCAGAGTACAGCACAGCAGAGTACAGCACAGCCCAGCGCAGCCTAAGCACCACAGAGCCCCTCTCTCTCCATGTCCGAGCAGCCTTTCCCTTTAATGCATTACAGATAAGTAACAGCTGGCCCTGAGGCCTTAGCAGCCTCGGCTGTACTGAATCAGTGTCCTTCTGTCCCTCCGCCTCACAGCAGACGAAACCAGACATGAGCTGCCCCACCATTCTGCCCAGCTGTACCTGTTTAAGGCTGCTGGGGCCCAGTTAGTCCAGTTCCAAAGTGGGACAGCAGGCCACCCCAGGCACCCCCAGAGTCAGGAAGGTGATGTTTTCGAGGTGGCCAGGGGGGCGCCGGCGGGGTGAGGCGGTTCCCTCTGCAAAGGCCTGACTCACCATCCGCAGTATGAATCGTCATCATGCCCCCCCCCCAGCCGCAGCTGCATTTCCTCCTCCCCTCGGACTCTGTCCTGATTCAGAAGTGTTGTCGTGGCACCTGTTGTCATGGTAGCATCGGTTACCCCCCGCGGCTGGGAGCCCCGTTGCAGGACGGTTTTCCCCCAGAGCTTGGTGGGACGGTCGGCTGTTTGGCCCGCTGTGACTAGTGCCGGTTCTCCAAAGGTGAGCGAACAGTATCTTCTGTCTTGTGTTTCCTAAAGCTCAGACTCCCCCCGTGCTTAACTCATAAGTGCCTTGGTAGACCTGGAATGCCGTCCAAGCTTTCAGACAAACCCTGGATCCGCTGGAGCCTGGCAGACCGATGGGGGACAGCTCGGAGGCATTGCCGTGAGCCCTGTGTGTCTCATGGAGACTCCTGTGGAGACCCCCTCCCCAAGAAGTTTGGCAGCTGACCCCTTTATTTGTATCGCAATTTAGGCATTGCATCCCCAGAACCTGCAGTGCTCTCCGTTCAAATCCGGATGAAATCCACCTCCCATCGACAACACATGGAACGGCTGGCGCTGTAATTCGTCCTGTGTCCAAGGTGGGGGAGGGGCGGGTGCCGAGAGTGGCTGCCTGGTGTAAATAGCAGCAGGACGAGGTGGACAAGGGGCTCCTTCTCAAGGCTGGAGGAGAGTCAAAGGATTTGGAGGTCTGGAACGGGGGGGGGTCTGCCCCACAGAAGCTCACCAGTCGGGTTTTGGTCGGGTCACAAGGTCACGCTGGGAAGGACCGGGGCTGGGAGGGCTGAGTTTGTCTTCTGAAGCTGGCGCATGGCTTTGTGGTGCGCTTTGGGAAGGTGGCGTGGAGGGATGGGGGTGTGACCAGGATTGGGGGGGCTAATCCGTTATGTCAGGGGCCCACGCAGAGGCACGGCCGGGTGTCAGGGAGCTTAATAACCCAGCCGCCCCCCACCCGTGGTTCCCAGGAGCCTCCCGCCTCAGCAGGTTTGCCGGATGACTGACGGCAGAGAATAAGCAAAGGTTTCATGAGAATGACGCTGTCTGGGTGCTTTTAAAGCTCCTCATTGGAGTTTCCCTTCGTGATGGAGCAGGAGAAGCAGCTCACAGACCTTAATGACATCCTGGGAGATCTAGAGCAATGGTGTGAAATGCTCCTTGTTTAAGTAACTAATATCTGCAGTGTGGTGATGATGATGATGATACAATAGTAACAATGATGGCGATGATGGTACGGCGATCCCGATAATTATTGCGATGCTGGTACGGCGATCCCGATAATGATGGCGATGATGGTACGGCGATCCCGATAATGATGGCGATGATGGTACGGCGATCCCGATAATGATGGCGATGCTGGTACGGCGATCCCGATAATGATGGCGATGCTGGTACGGCGATCCCGATAATGATGGTGATACTGGTACGGCAATCCCGATAATGATGGTGATGTTGATACGGCGATCCCGATAATGATGGTGATGCTGGTACGGCGATCCCGATAATGATGGCGATGATGTTGATGACGATGATGATGTTGATGACGATGATGATCGTAATGCAGGTGGTGCTGATGGTCACGCGCAGTGATGATGACAGTGAAGGTCCAGTGAATCAGAAACTGCAGGTTGTCCCTGAGACCCACTGTGCACGTGTTGCAGATGTTGTGGTGGCTTTGAGCAAACCAGCAAGCCACCCCCTTACTTCCAGCTGGGGCAGTGAGTCATTTAAGACTCACTAACTCTGAAAGTGACTCTGTCTTTCACATTGAGTGAGAGTCACCAGCACACTGACAGACACTGTATCCCACTGTGACTCTGACAGAGTCTCTGCCCCTGCCTCCCTCCCCACAGAGCGTGTGGACTCCTCACACGGCCACCATGGCTCTGGTCCAGGCCCTGCCTGTCTCCAGTGACCCCTGCAACTCCGCCATCAGCGCCCAGTGTCCCTCGTCCCCGCCCCCACCGTCACCCCCTGCTGGTGCCATGGGCTCAGTCAGCAGTCTCATCGCGGGCCGTTCATACCAGGAGCGCCACTCCCGGGCCGGCGACCTTGGGGCTCGGGTTCGCAAGCCCACGCCTGGCACTGGCTGCTTCCGTGGGGGCAGCTCAACGGAGCACCTGGTGGGCCACGACCCACCCCCCCCTGGCAGGAGGCAGCCCCCCCCCGCCACCAGTGACAACTCCAGCTACGCCTACCTGAACGAGGACTTTGTCGGTGACTGGAACGACAACCTTGTGTCGACGGGTAGCCCCATCAGTGATGCTGAGGATGCAAGAGAGGTGCGGGTCCTCAACGGGAACATAGGGGGGCCCCCTCCCAAGCTTGTCCCTGTTTCGGGGAAGCTAGAGAAGGTAAGACCCCCTCACAACCCAGTCCAGACTTCCCTGCCCCCCCCATATACCAGTGGAATGTCTAAGAATCATATGAGTATCTGTGGTTTCTCTTCCAGAACATGGAGAAGACGGTGATCCGGCCCACAGCCTTCAAGCCTGTGTTGCCCAAGAACCGGAACTCGGTGCAGTACCTTTCCCCTCGGCCAGGGGGCACCCTTTCAGAGAGCCAGGGCAGCCTTAACCTTCTCCTGCCGGTGTCCAGTGGCTCGCCAGGTTGTGGCGAGAAGCGCGGCTCCTACAGTGGGGGCCGTGGCGGTGGCGGCGGGGGGGGCAGCCAATCCTGCGCCACATCCGATTCGGGCCGTAACTCCCTGTCCAGTCTGCCCACCTACAGCAGCACGGGCTACGGGCTGGGGGTGGGGGAGCCCTCTGTGGGCCCCCCAGAGCCAGTCCGGGCTGCCCCTGGCCACTCCACCTCGGACAGTGGGCGTTCCTCGTCCAGCAAAAGTACAGGTTCTATGGGAGGACGGTGCCGGCCACTCTCCGACGGCAGCTCCAGCGGGGTGCGCTCGCCAGTGCCCGCCGAAGGCTACGAGGGTGTGGTCCGCGACCTAGAGGACAAGCTGCGCGAGAGGGAGCTGGAGCTGCAGCAGCTGCGGGAGAACCTGGACGAGAACGAGGCGGCCATCTGTCAGGTGGAGGTGCCCTAACACTAATGCAGATGGCGAGGGAGAGTGTCTCCACTGCCAGCGTGCTGACCCCTGACCCCTCACCCCCTGCAGGTGTATGAGGAGAAGCAGAAGCGCTGCGAGCAGGAGCTGGAGGAGCTGCGGCAGAGCTGCGCCAGCCGGATGCGCCAGGCGTCGCAACGCGCCCAGCGTGCCCAGCAGGTGCTGCAGCTGCAGGTCTACCAGCTGCAGCAGGAGAAGAAAAAGCTGCAGGAGGACTTTGGGCAGCTGCTGCAGGAGCACGAACTACTGGAGAGCCGCTGCGCCTCAATCCAGCGGCAGCAGACGCAGCTGGGCCCACGACTGGAGGAGACCAAGTGGGAGGTGAGCGGGGGGGGAAATGGGATGGCCCAAAGACTGTTTTTGAGGGGAAGGGCAAACACTACACTATGGTTAGAAATGTGGCTGACTTTGACTACTTGCTACAGTGTCTTATAGTATTCGGCATGGGCTGCTACCATCTTCTCAAAAACAGGCTGGATTTTCCTGTTCATTCTTGTTGATCCGGATATTATCCGGGTGGCAGGTTTTAGTGGGTGTGGCTTCAGCTTCTCTAATGGTGATGCTCCGCCCCTCTCTCCATATTGCCCCGGACAGGTGTGTCAGAAGACGGGCGAGATCTCACTCCTGAAGCAGCAGCTGAAGGACCTGCAGGCAGACCTGGCACAGCGCACTGGCGAGATCGTCACACTGAAGGCGCAGCTGCGCGAGGCCCGGGCAGAGCTGCAGGCGGGCGAGGCGCGCGCTCAGGAGGCCCGCGCCGCTGCCCGTGCTCGCACTCTCGAGCTGGAGGTGTGCGAAAACGAGCTGCAGCGGCGCAAGAGTGAGGCGGAGCTCCTGCGTGAGAAAGCCAGTCGGCTGGAGGAGGAGACGGTACGCCTCCGTGAGGCCCTTGGCCAATGCAGAGCCACCAGCCCACCTCCTGGGCGGGCCCCAGTGCTTAGCCCCACCCACCATGAGGCAGATGAGCGGCTGCTGACCTGCGAGAGTGATGAGGTGAAGGCGCAGCGGCAGGGCTGCGGGGCGGGCGGTGGCACGCAGGCGCTACGGCAGCAGGTGGAGCGGCTGCGGGCGGAGCTCATGCTGGAGCGGCGGCGGGGCGAGGAGCAGCTGAGCACCTTCGAGGGCGAACGGCGCGTGTGGCAAGAGGAGAAGGAGAAGGTGATCCGCTACCAGGAGCAGCTGCAGCAGAACTACGTGCAGATGTACCGGCGCAACCGTGAGTTGGAGCGCGTCATGCGGGAGCTCAGCCTGGCACTGGAGAGCCGGCAGCTGGAACATGCAGCCGTCGGCAAGATCCACTTTGAGGAGATCGCCGCCACTGAGATCTAGGCCGGGCCCTCCAGAACTCTCCTGGCGGCTTCTTCCAGAGGCGTCCCGGAGCACCTGGACCATAAGATCCTTCTATTGTTTCACGTCAATGACATGTATTAAAGCACAGAAACACACTACACACATGGCAATAAAGCAATCGGGCAGTATCCAGGGACGCATATTCCAGGCAGGGGGTTATTTATTTAATTACTGCAGCTCGTCAGGGTTGAATATCACTTGCTCCCAATACCTGACATGGCATAAAGTGGCAGCAGAGCAAAGTAGAGAGCTGGGCTTGCAAGTGCCACTAAGCCAGGTGCGAGGGTCTCACTAGGCAGACCAGGGCCAGGGCTGTGGGTCAGCTGACACCCCGCGGGGTGTCTGCCTCGCTGAGGTCAGCTTCGCTGAGGTGTCCCCCTTGGGGCTGGTTGGACTTTCGCGTCGTCAGGGTGTCAGACGGCTCAGGAATGCACCAAGAACATGGGCAATGCCGCTTGCGCAAGTAGATTTCTGGTTAGTGACACGGTTACGTTCGAAAATGCACTAGTCCACGAAGGTGCTGTTTGGCCAAAGTGGGGACACGTCCTCAGGCAGGACACAGAGCCTTTCAGAGGGAAGTGGTGCTCGGTAACCATGCTCAGGGTGTGTGGGGGAACCTGAACATGCGGGTCACGTCGGGGACGCCTCACCCAGCCCGCTGGGCCCATGTTGCAGGTGGTCCGATGTGATGGGCGCTTTGATCTCACTTCTCTCAGACTCACTTTGCACGTGGTGTGTTGCCGACTCGCGGCAAAAAATGGGACACGGGACACGCCCCACCCCATCCCAGACATCCCCAGGGGGACAGGCGTCTATCGGCGCGAGTGAGGCGTTCCATGGGAACGACCCCCCCAAAACTGCATCATCATAAAAGCCTCGCTTTATAGACCCCCATCGATCTTCCTTGCTTTTAGCGGGACGGTGTCCGATAACACTCCTGGTGAGGCGGGGTTTCTCTTTCGTTAAGCGAAGGCATTAGCATGCGCCTGGGGACGGGACACCCGAGTGAGACGGGTAAACGATACATAATTACATAGATTATTCAGATCATAAACAGCTATCACGCGAGCTCCGTGCCTGGCTTCGGGTTACACTAGTGCACCCAACTAACTGGCTAGTTTAGCAGTAGCATAGCGACGGCTGTTCAGGGGCAGAGCGCAGGTGCGGGATGGCGAGGACACGGGTCCGCGCCCGTTTGCCGAATCCCGGCTCTCCCATCGCTGGCTCCGTACGACCTTGTGACTCTGGAGAAAGTTGCCGTCTTAACACACAAAGTAGTTTGAATTTCAACTCATTAAGTGCAAACCGATGAACTTTCTTCAGTGGAAACATATATTATCCTTTTATATAATGCTGTATATTTTTTGGAAGATAAATGCCAGCAGAAGAGTATTTTTGGAAACGTTAAAAAAAAAAAAAGTCTGAGTTAGCAGTCGCACAAGTGAGTCTCTCCAGGAAAAGTTTCACTCCGTGAGAAAGGTTCAGAGCTTAAGCGGAAATAAAATCCCCGGCTGCCGTAATGAGTGCATGAAGCGATTCCCTCACCGACGCGAAACCTGACCCATTCCTCCACAAAGGCGGCGGAGGATGAAGGGTGAACACTTAACTCGAAACACCTGTGGGGGCTGTCTCCACGTCGGCGCTGTTTACTCGCCACTCGACCCCCCCGGGAGGACAGGAAGACTGACAATAGTAGGAAGAGCTGACAGCTGGAGGGAGCGGATGGGGGAGGCTGCGGATTCGCCGGTCACTGTCCAGATTTGGACGGCATTTACCCAGGGTTCAGCTGTTGTCCTCCAGCCGGGACGTCTCAGGATGTGAGGACAGTGGGGTGGGGGCGACCCCTGGGCCAGCATGCCTGCCCTCCTTGTACATTTTCCAAACCAGTGACTCATGCATGGTGACATAGTGTAGGGCTCTATGCAGGCACACTATACCTGTTCCAGGAGACTAGGCACTCTGATTAGACCAAAGCACCACCAGACCTTCGCTGCTCCATTCTCGTTTGTTTTTGTTTTTTGCGTGTCTCACCCCTTCCTGTGTGCCACTCCATGTGCTGTTTTCTCCACTTTTTAATCCAACATTTATGTACGCTAGTCATCCTATGTATAATTTTCATGCTGTAAATATCTTGTAAAAACTGTTTTTAATAATAAAAAAACCTAAGGAAAATGAATATTTCTGGTGATTCCTGCGGTTATTTTTACAGCCTAGGATTAGCGGGTGACACGTTTTTTGTATTCAGCTATGTGTGGGTATTTTGGACATGCATGTAGGACACATTCCCTGTCCATGTCTGTCTCTGCTTGACTGTATCCGCAGAGTCATCTTTATGATGATTAGTCTTCATTGATCCCCGAGGGGAAAATTCTCTTTTCGCTTGCACCATCTTGCTCTTTGTAGGTGAGTATATGCAGCCATCTTTACTGAGTGTAGAGCCATCACTACTGTGTCTGTAGAGCAATCTTTACTGTGAGTGCAGAGCCATCACTACTGTATCTGTAGAGCCATCTTTACTGTGAGTGCAGAGCCATCACTACTGTGTCTGTAGAGCCATCTTTACTGTGAGTGTAGCGCCATCACTACTGTGTCTGTAGAGCCATCTTTACTGTGAGTGCAGAGCCATCACTACTGTGTCTGTAGAGCCATCTTTACTGTGAGTGCAGAGCCATCACTACTGTGTCTGTAGAGCCATCTTTACTGTGAGTGTAGAGCCATCCTTACTGTCTGTGGAGGCATCTTTACTGTGAGTGTAGAGCCATCCTTACTGTCTGTGGAGCCATCTTTACTGTGAGTGCAGAGCCATCACTACTGTGTCTGTAGAGCCATCTTTACTGTGTATATACAGCCATCTTCACTGTGAATGCAGGGCCATTTTTGGTGTATATATACAGCTGTTTTTGCGGTGTTTGTAAGGCCATCTTTAGTGTGTCCATTGAGCCATTTTTGGTGTGTCTGTTGAGCCATTTTTGGTGTGTCCATTGAGCCATTTTTGGTGTGTCTCTTGAGCCATTTTTGGTGTGTCTGTTGAGCTATCTTTACTGTGTCTGTAGGGCATCTAAAGTCCCCAATGACTGGGCTGGGAAACACTGTCCTAGTGACCTGTGTTCATCCACATACTAAGTACATCAGGTCTGAAGATTCTTCATCAGTCATTTTCACCTACTGCCTGCATCTAGAACTCTGCATGCTTTATCGGGATTCAGACAAGCATCAGTACGGGCAATGTGATTATAGGAACAAATGTCTTCTGTCATGGCAAATCTTACAAAGAAACAGGAAATACACCATGGTCTATAGTGGTACTGCTGTCTTATGAACTTGTCATGGAATATTCCAGACTTCAGCATACAAGAGGTTAGTCATCCCCATTGTTGCCCAAAGCAGACAGTTCCACTAAACTGGATTGGGTCTATGCCTGTTCTAAAATGAAGGTCCCAGAGGTTGCCGAGTTTGATTAGTCCCACGGCAAATGTGGGGAAGGTTCCCAGCTATTCTTGGGTCTGTGCACTGGGCAGGTCATCAGGTGGTGGGGTCTGTTCTGCAGCAACTTGTAAGTTCTGCTTTGAAGAGCATCAGTGAATCTGCTCCCCATGTGGTTTCTAGGTGAGCTCTTCAGAAGGTCGTTGGGTCTGCTCCCCATTTTGTTTCCAGGTGTACTCCTCAGAAGATTGTTGGATATAATGACAGCTGGTGCCTTGGGAGTCTCCTCGGAGGCTATGGGGTCTGCTCTCCAGATAGTCAGCTTCATCAGTGTGGAGGTGAGTGCGGGGTCTTGGGCACCTTCACCGTGAACACCATGGGCTCCCAGGTCTTGTTGCCAAAAGCCTGGCGGATGACGTCCACGGCCTGCTGGTGGGTCAGGCCCTCCAGGGGCTTGCCGTCCACTGACACTAACTGGAACCCGGCCTGGGAGCAGCCAGTGGGACAGGTATGAGCTGACAGATATACAGACAGCAGCCCAGTATAAACCAGAGCCTAGGTTGCCTTAATACGTCTGCTAAACAGATATATGTGCTTAGATAGCAGGCATCATTTTTCAGTGCTGTTTTCCAGCATGTTCCTATTTTGGGTCTGCTGTTCATTACCCCTCATTTTATATTATGACTGCTATTTTCTGATTGGACAATGGGGATACACTAGTGGGGGCCACACAAACAACAGCACAGGATCCCAGGCGCAGGGCCCTTTGCCACTCTGTCCCAGTTGTCAGGATGCACCTGCCTCAGGCCCTTTCAATGCCCCGTCCTGAACAGGAACCCCCCACCCCCCCGATCTTTGTATTCATGACCTCATCGCCTCCGTCCTGTGACTCTGTCATCATGCTTGTGTGACTTACGTGTGTGTCACATGACACGCAGTGCCGGCAGCTCCGCCTACCGCCCGCCACAGTGACTGTGGGGCAGGCGGGATGTCCCACAAATAGACCCCAGGGGCAGGGGGGCGCTACGCAGGTCCATACACACAAACACACACGCAGATGCATGTACACGTACATGTATGTACATACACACGCACACACCAGCATGTGCGGCTGATTTCAAAGCGAGAGCCAGTCTAACGATGATGTCATCCGACGCTGCAATAAACACCCAGCCGTAGAGCACTGCGCTTTGTGTGCGCGTGTGTGTGCGCACATCTCACTTTAAAAACAGACACACACACACACACACGAATGACCTCACAATGCCAGCACAGCACATATTTATGAAACCAAAGTATTTGGTTTAGAATCCAATATGTTTGGCCAGACGTTCTGCGCCTGATAATTACGGCACTGTCCAGTGGAACAGCAGGAACGGCGATTAGAGGAGAAAGTGCTTAGGCAGATAAAGCCGTCCGTCTGCGAGCCGCCTCTGCCGCCCTGTCACCCCCCCCAAATACTGCTGATACCTATGCTCTGATACCGTCCAGCCGACACACCCCACACCTCCACCAGCTCTCTAACGCTTCATGCCACCCCCCCCGCCAACTCACAGCTGCCACGAATAATAAAACTCTTCCACACATATCTGACACCCCTGCTGATCATTCCCTACTGCTGAGAGCAAAGAGGCTGCAACTCCTTTCACAAGCCACTGGGTTTACGGCAGGCGGGGGCAGGGTGTGGACACGGGCGTGGGGGGGGGGGTTGCATTTCAGCGCCGCTCATTATGGTGTGATATTCCCGGATGGTGCTTCAGGGTGGGTGGTGGGTGTTTTCTGAGCTTTACATGAGGCACACAGGGGGAGTGTGATTTTGGGAGGGGGGGGGGTGTGCTGTGTTACCTTAAGAACATCGCTGGCAGCAGCTGCGCCCCCGGGAAAGATTTTCTCAATTTTCACGAACGGCTGCACCCTGGACTCGATTCCTCCAGAAATGCTGATACCTGCAGAGTCAAAAGGTAACGACGACAGTCACCAGCCTGGCCACGGGTTCAAATCCCAGTGATCGGAATCATCTCATGGTATAAAGCATTAAAAAACGTAAATGATATCGTAAATGGTGCAGGTTGCTAATGTAAATATCTGAGCGCTGCACTAATCGTAAGGCCCTTTTGTAGCTCCCAACGCAGCTGTTAATCGGTAAAGCAGGAGGTCACTGTACGTCATCTGAGAAAGATGAACATTCCGGACAGATGCTCGTGGTTCGCCTCGGCGACTGGCAGAATCGCAGCTTCACTGCTTTCGGGCCCTGCGGGCCGGGTCATAGCTTAGCACTGCTGTCAGCGACAGCCTCTGGACATGTGATCTATGAATGAGTAGTGAGTACAAATGAGTACTAAATGAGTATGGGTAGTGTGAATAAATACTGAATGAGTGTGAGTACTGTAAGCATGTGTGGAGTGGCAGAGGTTCACGTCCATCACTCAAACCACATTTAGGTATCCAGAGAGGCAGCGTCAGTGTTAGCATGAGCAATTCACTTCCTTCTTTATCTGATCGCTGCTCCCCTGGCTGCGAGACCGAACTCCTCCAAAGTTCTGCCACCCCCAGAAACTGCGTTTGCCCACTTAGTGCCATCACTCTCATTGTTGGGACATGAAGGCATCCAGCGGCACAGCGTGCCGGGGCACAAGGACTGTGAGCTTTGCCCCGCGAGGATGCATTTACTCCAAAATCCCCCAAACGGACAGATGTCCAAGGAGGTTCGTATAGCAATGGTGAACTATGAAAGCCGGGATTTAATGTTCCTCTACATGGGCAAACGTCCGCCTCTCACTGTACCACTATATCTCAAACTGCCACAAGCCTTTGCTGGGCTATCGCATGCAGTCAGCTTGATATGTGCCTGTTGTGTTGCTATAAAAACACATGTTTAGATGTGCTGCCCCCACACAAACCTCCTTTCCTCTCTGTGTAATTCAGATTGTGCTGGTGCCATCTACTGCTCGGATGTAGTAATGCGCTAAGCGACACAAAAGTCCCATTTATAAAAACAATTTTTTATTCGCACACTGGAATTCTTCTCTTCGCCTACCCCATCATGCTCTTCATAGCTTGAGGGTCAGAGAGCCGGGTCAGCCAATGTGCCCCTTGGAATTGGGGATTAAGGGCCCTGCTCAGGGGCCCATGGACATGTGGCTGTTGTTGAGGAGGTTGGGTTTCTCAAACTGGTGATCTTTCAATCACAGGCACAGAGACTGAGCCCACAGCACCACTCACCGCCCATTTCAATCATTTGAGGCTCCTTATCCAGTCTTGACCAATATCACCTTCATGCTGCTGTTCCGGCTTGTTTGATTATCAGTATTTGTGATCTGGGCTGTTTCTCCAAGGAATTATTTGTGGGAATTATGAGCTAAACCCCGAGGTAGGAGAAAAACTCCAAGGTGTTCTCCAAGGTTAGCTAGAAGCTGCGATCACCTAACCTGCTATCATCCCGCATGAGGCTGCGTCTGGCCTGTTTTAGCCAAACCGCTGTACTCACCCAGCGACTGTCTGGTCTTGGAGATGCTGACAGGAGTGAGCTCATACTCCTGCATTCGGCTGTTGTGGGTTTTGCCCTTGTCCTTGTTCACACTGTCTGCAGAGGGCACTCTGGAGCTCACATCCATCTGAGAGCCAAACACTTGGGAGAGCGGGGGTCGTCCGTGCCGGGGTGCACTCACCACACTATACATGGTGTTGTTGGTGCCCCCGCCATTGCCATGGCCTCTGTCCCACTTGACTTTCGAGTGTCCATTTCGGAGCGGTGACCTCCCCCTTTCACGGGGGGTGCCCCCACTGAGGGGCACCGACCATGAGGATTCCACATTCCCATGCGCAGATTCGGAGGTGCCACTCTCTCGGCTCGGTAGCTCCACCCCCTGTAAGCGATGGGGGCGTGGCTGAGGCGAACTGGCCTCGTGGCCGTCCAATGGCACATCAAGCAGCGGGGCGAGGGCACTCGACAGCCGCAGCGTCTCCATCTCCGCTGCCAGCCGCCTGTCCTTCTCCAGATCCTCTTCCAGTTTGAGCTGGAAACCACCCCGGTGGTCTGGGAGGGACAGGGAACAGGAAGCTGTCACTCACATGGAGAGGCCATGAGAAAGGACTAGGTCCCTTTGATGTGTATACGCCTGTACTATCTTGCATCATGTGCGTAATGTGAAAAATTCAGTGCATGTGTATCAGTTCACACTAACTGAAGTATATAACTTCAGTATATGACAGTGGCTTATAAGTCAGGAAGACACAAACAGTGACAATCTGCAGGGACACTGGCATCGATGGCATCGAAGGTGGCCGCTCTGTGTTCACCGAGGGCTTCCTAAGATTACTCCCTCATTACAAGATATTAACATATCCAGGAAGAGGAAGCCAAGTGGGGGGAATGGAGGGGGGCTGTGATGTGCAGGGATGTTTCATTTCCTACTCGTTTCAGAGGGTGATCTCAGGTTATTATCAGGTGGCCGTCACACATGGAGAGATAGCAGATCAGCAGCAAGTGAGGATGCTGTCACATGAGTATTATATGATGTCACATGAGCATTATATGATGTCACATGAGCATTATATGATGTCACAGGAGCATTATATGATGTCACATGAGCAGTAAATGATGTCACAAAGGAGCAGCTGATCACAGGACAAATTTCATGCAAAATTCCACACGACAACTGTAGTGCTGCGCTCACACAGGTCGCCAGTGCCGCCCTCATGTAGTCAAATCCCTGATTTACATGTCAACCCCCTGACCTGGGATAGGGGTGATGAGCTGCTTCCTCGGAGCTGGTCCCGTCCTTGGAGATCGAAGGGCGGGGGACCTAGCTGTGAGACAGAAAGGGAGGGTCAAGGAATGAATTAACTCCCCCCCCCCCCCCCCACCAAAACCCCCAATACGCACACAGGAAATGGGACAAGCTTGTACCTGCTACCCCTAATCTAACCTTAGAACACAAATATAACCAAGAAGGCTTTCCAAACTTCCTGTGCTGCCTGGGGGGGGGGTTTCCATGATTAATCGGCTAATATTGCATGCTGCGCTCAGGCAGAGAGAGCGTGCCGCCCCTCATAGTATCGCTGCTCACCCGCGCGGCTCCTCAGGAGCCCATAGGCTTCCTCCTCGACCAGGCCCACTGCACTGTCGAAGCGTTCCAGGTCGGTAGGGGGGATGAGCATTCTGGAAGCGTGGGGGTGTGAGAGCAGAGGCCCAGACCATGCCGTCAGTCACTGAAAGTTAACGGGTCACCTTCTTATCGCTACCAGTCTCAAGGCATGCTAGCTTAGCTTAGCTTAGCTTAGCCCACTGCAGCCACCGTTATCTGAGTCGCTAGGGGCCAACAAATGGCTCAGGGTGTGAAGCAGAAACATTCGTAGATGGAGGGTCAGATAAGAAGGCAGAAAGGAAAGCCGAGCAAGAGGAGGGAGTGAAGAAGTATGGAGAAATATCCTACAAGTATTATGTTAATTACGTAGTCATCTCAATAAAGTTATGTGCATTTGAATTTGGATATGAAACAATCCAATGTGGGTAAAGGGAGCCTGTCACTGGCTCTTAAGACATCACCGGAGCCTCGATATCACGTTTGCCTCAAATTTACCCCACTTCCACCCCCACCTGATCTCCCGCAGCAAGAGGACCTTCTCTGGCCGGTCTAGGAGCACCAGCAGGGGGCGTACAAGGTCCTCCAGCACATGCTCTACTGCAAACTGTGGAGTCACCAGGAGCGAAGAAGAAGAAAAGAAAAATGACATAAAGGAAAGCCGGAGCAGAACAGTCAAAACACAAAGCAGAAGCAAATGATTATCGACATCTTCAGCATCTAACGTTTCTCCACCTTTGTTGTCCATTTCTTGCATGGTCTCTCCTGAATGATGGTATGTGGTATGTAATTTAATCACACATTGTTCTACCCACACAGCTTCCTGGCATAAAATTGCGGGGTCCCTCAGGGTCACTGCATGGTAAACCCGCCCAAGGTGTCAGGTTAGGGGTAACGACACCGCTGATCCACCACCAAATCAGCCGGAATGTTCCCTCACCAGGGCTAATTTCCTGTTATAGACGCTGAACCGGCATGCTGCAGCGTAAGCGTGCTGCCAAACACACAGCACATGCCCGGCTCGCATTATCCGGCTGACAGGCTTATACACTCATCAGGGCCCTAATCCCTGGACGCAGGTTGTCACCTAAGTATACGACAGCAAGGCCACTGGGCTGTATCATCAGACCAGCATGGACACACGGTCCAGTATTTCAGGTGATAGAAGAATTTGGTTCTTTTAAGTATAACTGCTTTTAAATGATTCCTCACCCGCCTGCAGTGCCTCATGACTGCAGCCACCTCGTCTTCTCCCAGAAGCCTCTGGGCCATGATCTCCACCATCTGCAGGACGTCTGCGCTGGGCAGCAGGCTGCGTACGTGGCCGTGCTGCTTATCTAGGGGGTCGCGATGCAGCGGTCGGCATTGGGAAGGCAATGACATGCACAGTATACTGGGAATGTGACTGTGCAGTACTGACTGTGAGCCTGAGAGGTCACACACGCAGAGCGACACACAGCAGCACACACACATACACACACGCAGAGCGACACACAGCAGCACACACACATACACACACACAGAGCGACACACAGCAGCACACACACATACACACACACGCAGGAACCTGCAGAAGCAAATACAAGTGTAGGGACATGCAGAAACACACACGCAGGAACACTCAGACACTTATTCACCGTTCTTCAGCCATCTGTGTCTGGACGTCTTATCTGGTTGACAGTCAAAGAACCATAATTACACGCCCGAAATGGTTGGATTGTCCTGCGCTGACTCAGCGCTCACGCCCACTCCGGGAGGCGCAAACCTGCACCTAGCCATCACCCCGCACTTAAACAGCCCTCACTGAGCACTCGCACATCTGGCCCTGACCCCCCTCTTACCCCGCTCCACCTCTGAGCTGGACGCAGAGCTGGAGCGCCCTCTGGTGGCCTCCCTCTTGCGCACACCCTTCGAGAGCAGACCCACAAAGGTCTTGGAGCGACGCAGCCCCTCTCTGTCCCCCTGGAGCCGCCCGCTCGGCCGCTGCTCCTGCTTCTTCTTGTGCCTGTCCTCTGTGGACGAGGATAGAGGGGGTCCTCAGTGTGGGATGGAACATTCCAGTACCTCCACGCACCCCGCCGCCGCACTGCCCACCTGCTTCAGTGACGTGGCTCTGGGAGCGACGCAGTGGTTTGCTGGGCCGACTGAGGGCCATGAGCATATTGGTTTTCGGGGAGCTGGCTGCCTCACCTGCCGAGAGCCCCACGGAGGAGGCCCGGCGGCGGCACAAAGCTGCACTCAGGCCCCCGGGGCCCTCGGCCCGAATGGCAGTGTCCCCCAGCAGTACTGTGGCCCCCAGGCGCCTGCTGGTCTCGCCAGTGAGGGGGGCGCCGAGCCTGGGTGAGATGTGGATCTCAGCGGGGTCAGTCTGGACCGAGGCCTCAGCCTTCTCGGGGGGGGCACTCCAGAGAGTGGGGGTGGGAGAGGGTGACCGGGCTTGAGGGGGGTCACCGAGGGAACTGAAGGGAGTCATGGTGGACAACGATGACACAGAGGAACTGTAGTCAGAACCGCAGTAGGAAGGAGACCCCCCTGAGGGAGGGAAGGAATACACACACACACATGAATCACCATCCCATTCATCAAACAGTTTAGCTTCAAAGATGTTGAGAGGAGATGGTGCTTAAGTGAAATCTCAGAGGCATGTAAGAGAGACAGCAGAAACAACAGCGAGAGAGAAAGAGACAGAAAGGGAGAGAGAGAGACAGAGAAGGAGAGAGACAGGGAGAGGGCACTCTGACACATACGGTTATCCAGCCAGCTGTACTCGGCCAGGACCTCCTTATAAGCAGGGTATCTGCCGGTCTCCTGGCACGAGGGGACAGAGACAGGAGAGCACTTTAGGCATGAGCTGGACGTCTTCCTCAACAGAGCGTCGCTGAAAATGCAGGGACTCTAGTTAACTGCTCACTCCCAGTCAGACCTATAGTGTGAGGTGTAGAGCTGGCTGGGGGTCGGTGCCATCGGATGAGCTGGACTGTCAGTCTGTCACTCTAGCTTCACACCCCCTTGTGGAATTGGAGTGCTAACGTTCAGGGACCCCCCATGCCTGCATTCCCACCTGCCTCTCCCTCCTACTTATGCTGCCATAGTCTTATCTGCCGGAGTTTACATACTGCACTCACCTAACTGTTTGCACTGCCTCTAGTCTCCCCTACTTTGGCTAATTGCACATTTTATTTCCCCCACCCCTCCTGGGCTGTGCTGCCTGGAGACCCCAACATATCAAGATATCCTGCCTACCCTTCTGCCTGTGCCGTCTCTCCGGCCTGCCCGCCCTTCCGCCTGTGCCGTCTCTCCGGCCTGCCCGCCCTTCCGCCTGTGCCGTCTGGACACGATACGTCGGATACTGAGTGAGACTTACAGGCACCATCTTTCTGTACCTGCAGCTCACATCACCGATAATAGATAAAATGTTGCCAGGAGGTGACAGCAGGACCCTCAAATCCCAGACCTGCGATGCCGCCAACGTGCTGTTTTTCTTAGGATCAAGAAGACGTTCTTAAAAACAGGGCCGTCTTATCAGAACCCGATCCGCGTGGCCTGGTGAATTATGCACGCGACCCCGCTGTCTTTCTTCCCAGGCGAAACCCAAGCTTGGGTCTGTAAGGTGAGCGACGCAGCGTACTGGGAAGTCGGGAACTCAGTCGAACTCAGTCGCCCCAGACTCCACAAGGTCGCCCCCACATCCCGCCACCAATTGGCTGTTACCATGAAGCCTCCTGCTTCCCTGTGGCTCCTGACCCCCCCCCCCCACCTTGATGGTCAGCATAACGTGGGCATTGCTCCGCAGGGTGACCACGGCGTCGCCGTGGCTGATGTCCTCAAAGTTCACCCCATTGGCCACGAGAATCTGGTCTCCCATCTTGATCCCGCTCTGCTCCGCCAGCCCCCCTGGGTCCAGACTGGGGAGACAGGGGCCAAAAGGTCAACCAGCACCTGATTCACACCTTAAACGATAGGGAATTTTCCTCATATAATCACTTCAATTAAACAATTATAGTGTGAGCGCAGTGAGACTGGGGACTGGGTTCGGGCTGCTCTCCATTTCCAGCTGAACCTCACAGAAACAGCCGAAAGGAAGCATCGTGCGCTAAGCCCGGGGGGTGGGGGTCACAACTTTCCTTCTGATTATGGGCGTTAACTTAAGATGGCGACCCGCACTTGGAGATGTAGATGCCCAGGCCGAACTCACGGCCTCCCCGGATGTTGAAGCCCAGGCATTGGTTCCTGGGGGAGGTGTAAAGGTGCACGACCCTCCTCAGCGCCCCGTCCGGCCCGCTCAGGGAGGGTGTCCGGCCACTCTCCTCCACCAGCATGCGCCGGTGCGTAAGGTCCACCCTGCAGGGGGGGGGGGGAGAGAGAGACAGATGGCAGAGTGATTAAGCCAGCACAAAACCCAGGATTTAACGGGTCAGGGAATCGTTTAGAAAATTCCCCCATGAAAGCAAAAAAATACCCAGAACAGGTCTTCTGGTCTTCTCTTGCCAGGACTGGACCAGTGTAATAGGCCCCTGCACTCTGTTACAATGACATATGTCTGACAGCTATATGGAGAGAACATTGATACAGTACTTTGGGGGATGGGTGCATTGGACGGGGCTGTTAATCCCTCATTAGGACTCAGAAAGGAGATGCTGGGTCCACATTAAGGAGATTGGCTTGAGGAGTTATTGTGAATATAACTGCCAACAGGGGGCGCTATGCCTACCAGGTGGTCTTCTCCTGAGTGTAGCGGAGACCGGGGAGCTTTCCCACGCGGCGCACTGTCATACGCAGCCGGCTGTTTCCCGTCAGGACCTTGACGGCGCTGCTCATTGTGACGCCCTCCAGACCAACGGCGTTCACCTCCACCAGCTGGTCACCCACACAGAGCCCCGCCCTGGCTGCAGGCATACGGGAGAGAGGAAAAGTCCCAGATGGAGACACATGGAGACACAATGGGACACGGAGAAGGTGGTATGGAGACACAGTAAGACACAGAGAAAGTCACACAGAGAGACACAGTAAGACACAGAGAAAGTCACACAGAGAGACACAGTAAGACACAGAGAAAGTCACACAGAGAGACACACTGGGACACAGAGAAAGGCACACAGAGAGACACACTGGGACACAGAAAAAGTCACACAGAGAGACACACTGAGACACAGAGAAAGGCACACAGAGAAACACAATGGGACACAGAGAAAGTCACACAGAGAGACACACTGGGACACAGAAAAAGTCACACAGAGAGACACACTGAGACACAGAGAAAGTCACACAGAGAAACACAATGGGACACAGAGAAAGGCACACAGAGAGACACACTGGGACACAGAAAAAGTCACACAGAGAGACACACTGGGACACAGAGAAAGTGACACAGAGAGACACACTGGGACACAGAGAAAGGCACACAGAGAGACACACTGGGACACAGAGAAAGGCAGACAGGGAGACACACTGGGACACAGAGAAAGGCACACAGAGAAAGTCACACTGGGACACAGAGAAAGTCACACAGAGAGACACACTGGGACACAGAGAAAGGCACAAAGAGAGACACACTGGGACACAGAGAAAGGCACACAGAGAGACACACTGGGACACAGAAAACGTCACAGAGAGAGACACACTGGGACACAGAGAAAGTGACACAGAGAGACACACTGGGACACAGAGAAAGGCACACAGAGAGACACACTGGGACACAGAGAAAGGCAGACAGAGAGACACACTGGGACACAGAGAAAGGCAGACAGAGAGACACACTGGGACACAGAGAAAGTGACACAGAGAGACACACTGGGACACAGAGAAAGGCACACAGAGAGACACACTGGGACACAGAGAAAGGCACACAGAGAGACACACTGGGACACAGAGAAAGGCACACAGAGAGACACACTGGGACACAGAGAAAGTGACACAGAGAGACACACTGGGACACAGAGAAAGGCACACAGAGAGACACACTGGGACACAGAGAAAGTGACACAGAGAGACACACTGGGACACAGAGAAAGGCACACAAAGAGACACACTGGGACACAGAGAAAGGCACAGAGAGAGACACACTGGGACACAGAGAAAGGCAGACAGAGAGACACACTGGGACACAGAGAAAGGCAGACAGAGAAACACACTGGGACACAGAGAAAGTGACACAGAGAGACACACTGGGACACAGAGAAAGGCACACAGAGAGACACACTGGGACACAGAGAAAGGCAGACAGGGAGACACACTGGGACACAGAGAAAGTGACACAGAGAGACACACTGGGACACAGAGAAAGGCACACAGAGACACACTGGGACACAGAGAAAGGCACACAGAGAGACACACTGGGACACAGAGAGAGTGACACAGAGAGACACACTGGGACACAGAGAAAGGCACACAGAGAGACACACTGGGACACAGAGACAGACGCACACAGAGACACGCTGGAACACAGAGACAGACGCACACAGGCGTACACTGAGAAACAGTGGGATACTGAGAAAGTCACACAAACAGACCACATGGCTGTACAAATAAAGTCAGACCAGGTTATAATGAAGATACTAAAAAATAAAGAGCAACAAGACTACAATTAAAGGGGAGTGTCAGGGAGTGTTGGCCATGCGGTTGTATAAATAGCGTCAGACCAGGCTTTAATAAAGACTATAAAAAATAACGACCACTAAAGGACAGCGGTTAAAGGGGAGTGTCAGGGAGTGTTGGCCATGTGGCCAAATAAATAAGGTCAGACCAGTATTTAATGAAGATAATAAAAATATAAAGAGCATCAAGGCTACTGTTAAAGGGGAGTGTCAGGGAGTGACATGATTGTTAAATACATAACATTGCCAGAGTTGTTAATATGCCGAACATGCTAATGTTCTTAAATGGCTAACGTCTTTTGGCTGTGGGAAAGGCCCTCCCTGTGATACTGAAAAGGGCGGGGTATCTACAGCTTGGAGGAGATGGGATCCTGATGCTGGCACTGCACACATTCAGATGAGGTGGACGCTCGGCGCCGCCCTGCTGGGCTCAGAGGACTAACCCGCAGAGCTGCCACCCTCCACCTTACTGACGAAGACGCCGAGGCCGTGCTCAGCCCCCCCACGGACGCTGAAGCCCAGCTTGCCCTCGGTGCTCCTCTCCACCGTAATCGCGCGGGTGACCTCACCACCGTCGCCACCTGTTGACCAGTGGGGAGACACATGCTCTTGGTTTTCCCATAATGCATTTTTAAATAGCATTTAAAGATGGGAAATGACACAACATGCAGTAAAACCATAAGGTAGCAAATGAAAAAGATGAGAAAACCAGCACAAGGGTGAAAGTTCAAACTTCGTCTAACTGGTGCTAATTAATTAAGTCTCTGCAGGATTCATTCTCGTCACTGACAGTGTTAAGGTAACACACCCAGCTCAGCCTGTTGGAGGACATTGTGTTGTGATGCGCTTCCTTAGGGCTGTTTATATAATGGGTCCCTCTCCAGTAATAATGATAAAGCATTAGTTTGTCAGGGACCAATGGCAGCCCAGTACACTGCAGGTGAGTTACTGGCCCATGTGCAGAGTCGAGGACTTACCCTCTACAGGGGCACGGATGAGCATGGCCCGACCCATGGGGGAGGGCGACCGGTCTGTGAGGGACGCCCCCCCCCTGTGCCAATCATCATCCTGCTCATGGCAGAAGGTGATCCGCGACCCACCGATCTGCCAGACGGGCCGGGAACTTGGGCTCAGCTCACGGCCTCTCATCCCGGTGGACCGGAGGGTGGACAGGAACTCCGGGGGGGTGCAGAGGAAGGTGTTAGGAGAGGCAGCGGTGGGGTGGCCGGCAGCATGCGACGCAGCAGGTGGCTGCCCCCAGCCCACAGTCAGAAGCACAGAGAACGAGCCGTGTGGAACTCCAGGCTGTTTCACATCCCTTAAGCCATCAGAAATGCAGACACAGGGTTTGCACCCCCCGTCACTGGATACCAAACGGGAATCAAGAATGGGGGGATGCTACCAGGAAATCATTTTTTCCATTTATTTTAAATTAGGCATCCAAATGCGCAGGTAACCCGTAAGTCCAGTCTGAAGACGCCCAATAGCTCCTAGGGCGCTCTGAGGTCCAACTTCCAGCTGCTTCTTCCTTCAGTTCGCAATAACGCCCGCTTTCATTCCGAAGAACGTCACCTCGAACCTGCACCCAGGACTGCAAGGCATCATCAGGTGAGAAAATGAGACGTTTTCAGTCCGCAGCTAAATGGCGACTATAAGGCTGTGTTAAGTGTCGGTTCATATATACAAAAAAATGTTCATTCAGCACTTTCAGTGTTTATTTGAGACCGGCTGGACATCTACGGACTATTAGCATTAAATTTGCATTCTGTAGCTCTAAATGTCTGCTTTTTCTCTTTACAAAGCCTTCCGTTCTGCCTTGCCTGTGCTTAACCTTGCTACGGCAGCACCACGGACAGCGCAAGCAGGAGTGACAGGTTATCGAAGATCTTCAAAGATAAAACAGAGTAATAACAACCTGATTAAAATAGTAATCTGCAACTCGTGAACTAGTGAAACGGTTGCACTTGGCTAACTAGTAAAACCCTCAAAACAGGTTTATAAAGTTATAAATATGACCCCAATACCTCGGAGTTAAATATTATAAATATTATAAATATAAATATATTATATAAACATTGTCATGGAGTATTAAGGCAAATTTGCAATGCAATGCTAATCTAAGGTAAGTACCCTGCATTACGACCATTAAATAGTGAAATAAGTATTAGTAACTAAATAAGAAAATAGATTTGTATTGTACGGAGTACAAAGATGCAAGACGCGCTGCCTGCTGAAAAGGCTGCCCTGACTTTACCTGGTCTCCATGTTGCGCTCCGTTACCTCCTGCGATACTGAAGCACTCCCTTGCTTCCGAAACGTCCGCCTCCTCCGGGCAACTGATTGGCTGATTACAAAAACACCGATAGGGGGCGCCATCTGCCGCACAACAGCGCGTAAGGAGGCTGCCAATTACAATTTCCAGAATCAAAGGGTGTTTAAAATGATTATTTCTTACGTTTCCCGAAGGTTGCAAATTTTATGGTCAATGATGTATTGTTTTGTCGCTATCGGCCTACAGTGATATGGTGATATGTCGATCTAAGCAGTGTAACATATTACTAAATGGTGCGAGCACGAGACCCCGGCAGAGTTAAGGGGCCCAGCTTGACACGAAATACGTAAAAATCTGTGTAAAATTGGGCGGGCAGGAGTCCAAGCTGGTATCTGTCGTATGTCCAGAATTTCCAGCTACACCCATGGGTGTAAGTGCAAAAAGTTCTAAATCAACATTTTCTCAATGTTTTCATCTGGTCTTGTACCGTCATTTTTATACGTATGTATACCTGCTGTCGTTAATATAGATCATACCGTAGAGTAATTTAAAACAAAAAGTCAGCTCGGTATTTATCCACTTGGAGATGGTGTCGTTTCTCCGTGTTCAGCGGACGGGAGCCCATGACTCATTCTGGCCACTCGCTCTGCCAAGAGGGGAAGCGCGCATAAACTTTTAAAGGCACAGCGTCCCGATATTTATTTAAGAACTTTGTACTGGCATATTCTATCGCACTTAACTTAAGCAATTAGCTAAATACCGGGCAGCCGAGGGCGGTGGCGAATGCCGTGCCTGCCGTCGGGGTGTCGTCGCCGGGCGGCACCGCCTTCCCCCCGGGCGCTTCATTACCGCCTGTCAGACGACAGCTCGCCTGCTTCGGTCGTCATCCGTCGTTGTCTTTGCTGGGCATTTGGCGGCTTTCGAGCACCGTGGAGGCACAGGGACCTGCTTAGGGATTCGCAGCCTCTGACACCGTACACCCTCATAAACAAAGGTAGGTCCTCTGCTTAGCCATTTATGTTAGTCTAACCCAGCCTAACTAACCCCACGGGTCAGACAGAACGGCTCGGGCGACAACACCGCCCTTTTCTTCTGCTAATACACAGTTTCTTAACTTAAGTACTTCTTTCCAAAACGACGAGACAGCAGTTTGTTCTGTCCAAAAGAGCTCTTTGAAAGCGACCTTTCTGTATGTATTATTCTTACTGTTGTTAGCCATCTTAACTTATCTGTGTAAAAGCTAAAAATATTTTCTTCCCCATTTTCACCGGAAAAGTTGCCTACTACACGTCAAAATTCCACTATTCTGGGCACTGTAGCCTTTTATGTGATAAAACCTGGTCGATCGACTGGGTTCCGAACATCCCCTACATTTAACTACTCATTTTTATAACATTAGCTTCCTATAAGTAGCGTCCAGTCCGACTTTACTGTGGTATATTAATCATGTCACTACGCTAGTTAATTTATTACTAGCCAATTCAATGTTTTTACACGTGCAGGCAGCAGATAACGAGAAGTTTCACTTTCTGTTACTTCAGAAAAAACCACCGTCTGGCAAACAGAAACCAACTGTGGGAAAAATGTTTAATGACGGCTGCGCAAATATTTTAATAAAAAATCTAGATAATTGTCATTATGGTGAAAACATGGGAAACCTTGTAACTTGCTTGGTCCGCTTTAGTAGCCGCTGAACTAGGCCTGTACTTTTTTATAGATAGAGTTCACCTTGCAGACTAAGTAGCTTGTTTTACATATCGACTAAAATAATGATAATGCTTAAACTAGGGAACGTTATAGTAGCTTTCAGATCAGGTTTTATTCCTGCCGAATGCCAAATTGCGCTGGTTCTGCATGGCGTTCAAGGTAATTCGTCGTTTATAATAATAATAATAATTATTATTATTCTTATTAACACTCACTGACTATCGCTCTAAAAAGGACGTTAAACTATTTTGTTCGCGCGCGTGAGCGCGCACACACACCGCGCGCACCGCATTCCTGGGTGATTCTGCAGTTGCATTTTTACGGTCAGTGCCCGTGACGTCTCGAGCCAGTGCTGGGTATTTTGATCCAGTTTCCGGGTGATCTGACTGGTTCTGTACGTCCGCCCCTTCCTTTTGTGAAAATGGTTTGCATATGGCACAAATCGTGTAGGGCAGTTATGAAATGGTTTTTAAATCCAGGATATCAAACGGTCCTCACTAAGAGCTTTATCTTTTTCCTCCATTTTAATTTCTCTGATCCTCCAAGCATCCTGCATTTCAGCTTATAAACACAAAATTGATCCCACAGCGCACACTGATTCACACTCAGCAAGTATACTTAAATAACAAAAAAGCTGTTATTCCGAGGTGGTAGATATAGGGCCCCATGAAGTCAGGGTCCCCGAAAGCCTTCCCTTTCTGCCCAATTCTGGCCGGCGCTCCCTGGGTAATTCTGTGGGCTCCTGCGTAAAGCTTCCTCAGTGAAACACCCAGTCGTGGGTATGCAGAGGGTGAACAGCTATTGTACGCTTTGACATCCTGCCAAACCTGAATCGCTGCGATTTATTGCAATAGTGGAAGAGAACATAAAATACCGACAGAGCCGCCGATACTTTGCTGAGTGTTTAATGAATGCATTTTATCTCGTTTTGTACTGGCTGACCGATCGTTTCGTGCCATGAAGACAAATGACTTGCATCATCGCCACAGCGCTCAGGTGCCTAGGGTCGCCTTCCCGTGACACGGCTCTCGCCGGGGGGTGAAGCATGTGACTGGAGCCAGGCAGGCACCGAGAGATGCCGGTTTAATGTTACACTCACTAATGCTACATGGCTCTGGCTAAGCAGGTCACTCAGGGTATAATCAGGGACCGCAAGTGCCCTCTCAATTAAATAAAGAAACACAGATCACCATTTCGCTTCCCCATCGCGGTTTGGCCAAAAGATTTTGGGAGTTATGCGAAAGCCGGAGACCACACGTGAAAGTTAACAGACGAGAAACAGAAAGTAACATATAAATGCAGAAAATATACGTACAATGCTGGTTTGGAGCATGTCAAACATACGCGCGGCAGCCTTTCGTCTGATATCTCACGGTGATCTTTCTATCTCACGTTTCTTGTATCTTTTTTCCTTGCTTGCCAAGGGGAGCAAACATTTTTCCAGATCGATAGGGTCTGTACCCCTAACCCCCACGATGTGTGCAAATGCGTGATTTGCGTGGCGATAAATGCCACCACTGCCAAAAATAGCCTGAACTGTAGGAATGTCTGTCACATTTTTCAGTGGTTTTTTTCAAAGGGTCACCAATGCTTGCTGTCCCCAGCAGGGGGAGCTCATCTGCAAGGATGTCAGGAGGGCTATCACCCAGCATCAATATTGCCGAGCCGCGATGGGACCAGGGCACCTTTGCGGGCCGTGCCAAGCACTTCTTCATGGTCACTGACCCCAGGAACGTCCTTATGTCCAACCAGACCCTGGAGGATGCGCGTGTCATCGTGGAGGACTACAGGTGAGTTTAGGGTCAGACAATGAGTTGTCATATGGACAACAGCAGACCTCCAGTAATACAGAAGTGCTGATGTTTGGGTAGAAAAGTGGGCATGTTCTGCATCGTCTGGCTTTCCCCTTGGACAGTTTCTTTGGTGACTTTCAGGGCATTTCTGCAAGCTGAATCACCTTCCTGTTTTTTTTTCCAGCCATTTTAATCCAGTGCAGGGGTGGGCAATCTTATCCACAAAGGGCCGGTGTGTATGCAGGTTTTAGGGGTGATCCTTAGGTTGTTCAAACCCAGGTGTGAGGACCTTCAGCCAATCATTCCTCTAATTAGTAATCTAATTAGGGAGCTGCAGTGAAATCCTGCATAAATAGTGGCTCTTTCTGGATAAAATCGCCCACCCCTGATAACATAAGAACATAAGAAATTTATAGACGAGAGGAGGCCATTCGGCCCATCAAGCTTGTTTAGGGAGAATTCATCTAATAGCTCAGAGTTACTAAAATCTTATCTAGCTCTGATTTAAAGGAACCCAGGGGTTCAGCTGGCGCTACACTAGCAGGAAACTTTTTCCATACTTAACTACATGCTGTGTAAAGAAGTGTTTCCTCAGGTTCGTTTTAAAATGTTCTCCCGCCAATTTAAAGGTTATCTAGTATTTAAACTAATATTAAAATAGCCATTTGGCTGCACCGTATCCAGACCTGATCAAGCGCCTTCATCAGCTGTAAGCGGCATGAGTGCATGAGCGACCTGTTGGCTGGTCTGTTTGGACGTAGCAGCAGTTCCCTAAGCAGTGAGCCCTCTGCTGTTTGTGTGGCACCAGAAAGGGGATTGTAAAGCCGGGGCTGTCGGAGGACGAGCTCTGGAGGGCCAAGTACATCTACGACTCCGCCTTCCACCCGGACACGGGCGAGAAGATGGTGCTGATCGGACGGATGTCGGCACAGGTGCCTATGAACATGACCATCACCGGCTGCATGCTAACCTTCTACAGGTAAGGGATCGAGATTCTCAGCATTGTCACAGGTACGTGTGACTGACCAGAGCCTCATGCGGCTTAGAGGAGATCTCCTCATCTAAATCTCCCCCCTCCATCCTGCAGGACCACCCCAGCTGTGATTTTCTGGCAGTGGGTCAACCAGTCCTTCAATGCGGTGGTGAACTACACCAACCGCAGCGGGGACGCACCCATCACCGTGAAGTAGGTGGCCGCCCTGCATGCTGGCAGTTTGGCCTTATCTTAGCTGGTGCTGTCGGCTTGTGGATGTTCCTTTGCAGGATGTGGCCATTAATTTACTCCACTGACACGCTTCCAATCTCTTTCTGTAAATTAAAATGCATGTGGTACAAAAATACTCAATAACTTCGAGTCTCACATCTCTAGTGTCGCTGGTCTAAACCCAGCCCTGTATCCCTGCAGAGCTTTCATGGTCTTCCTGCATATTCAGGTGGTCAATCTCTTGTGGAAACTGCAGCATGTGTCCTGGACCAGGACTGGGGTATTTTACCTGGGCTGACGGGTCCAGGACAGTTATTGTGCGTTTATGCCTTATACCCGTGAAACTCATTGAAACTGGTGCTGCATGCCGCCTATACATGCTGCGCCCATCTCTCCAGCTCCTGCGTCTCTGGTTGCTTTGAAGTCACTGTCCTTGGCTGGTGATGGAGGCTGACGGAAAATGATTGTGTGTGTGTGTGTGTGTGTGTGTGTGTGTGGCTTATGTAAAACCTGTCATTTTTCCCACAAGGTGAAACGTTTTGAAAATCTGTGACTGCAATGAAAAAAATAAATATGCCAAAAGTCTTGTATTGGTTTCTTATGATTAAGGTTAGGGCTGGGTGGGGGGTTAAGGTTGTTGTTGGGATTAGGGTAGTGGCCATAGAAATGAATGGAGAGTCCCCACAAAGATATAGCTACCTAATCTGTGTGTGTTCCTGTGCGTTTGCGTTGCAGCCAGCTGGGTGTTGCCTACGTCTGTGCCACCTCTGGCGCCGTGGTCACTGCTCTGAGCCTCAAGTCTCTCGCCAAGGTAACGGCACGGCTCTCCGGAAGCCCCACATCACAGAGGACCCAGACGGCATTATGGGTCTGCGGCTGAGGTTAAGCCCTTGGGACAGTAATCCTGCTTACAAGCCTTGTTAGCTGTTAAAGTCTCAGGAGGGGCTGTGCTCCCCAGACAAGACATTTAACTTAAATTACTCAGATAAAACATCCAGCTGGATGAACAGCCCAAATCGATTCATTTAGATGAAACCAGCCCCTGAGTAAATAAGTGCTCATATAGATAATAACACTGGGAAACGGGCGAGGCGGGAGATCTATGGATTCTCCTTTAGTAACATTTTCCCTTTGTGACTTAGTCTGCCCACCGTAATGAATGAAAGACTTGTGTGTGTGTGTGTGTGTTTTCTGTGTCCTTCCCAGAGCCTTCCGCCCATAATGGCTCGCTTCATTCCCTTTGCTGCGGTGGCCGCCGCCAACTGCATCAACATCCCGTTCATGAGACAGAGGTGAGGACCTGGAATGTAGCACCTAAGCGTATCAGTCTTCGACAGATGGATGCCATCTGCTGGACTGGCTGAAAGGGGAAGGGCAGGGAGGGGGGCAGGGTAGGGCATTTGAAGCGTTGATAGAAGGTCGCCCTCTGCTGGACTGGAGGTCATTGCACAGATATATCACCTCAGTCTGGATTAAAGATGTTTTCCAGAAGACTTTTACAACAATTGTGTATGCCCCCCCACACTCTCACAGAGAACTAAAATATGGGATCCCTGTGATGGATGAGGATGGTCACCGACTTGGACAGTCCACCCAGGCAGCCAGACAGGCCATTGTCCAGGTTGTGGTGTCCCGGATCGGCATGGCCATGCCAGCCATGGGTGAGACATGGGCCCCTACATGATGTGCTGACATTTAGCTTCATTGTCCACCTGAAATGCAACACAACTGCCTCTAGGTCCACAGAAACACAGGTTAGGTGATTCAGGTCCGGAGAGTAAAATTCCAGACCGGGATTTTGTTTAAACCAACCAGTTAAGTACACTGTGACTCTTTATGTTCAACTGGTTGGTTGAAACAAAAACTTGGTCTGGACTTTTATTCTCTGGATCTGAATTACCCATCTCTGTCTAAATTTCACTGGGAGGACAGGAATGACTTGCGATCAGCAGCTAAAAGCCACTGTATATATTGTAGCAGATAAGATGCTATGAATTACCTTCTTTGGTTTGTATAATTTAATAAATAGGCAGAAACCTTAATATTTGAATGTGTTTTGGGTACTCTTGTTATGGCTACTAGCAGTGGTGGCTGTTTGACGGACAGTAGCGTCAGCCAGTGAGAGTCACCAGTTGTCCCACTAATCGCTGTCCCTTTATCCCATTTAAGCAATCCCTCCAATCATCATGAACGTGCTGGAAAGGAAGGCCTTCATGAAGGTACGCCCGGTTCCGTCACCAGTGTTCTGGAACATACCAAGAACCTGGCGACCCCTTCCTTAGCAGTGTACTGGTGAAAGAGTGTCTGCCAGTGAGCCGGTGTCACTGCGTTCCGAGAGTAACGCTCCTTCAGCACTGCTCTCCTTGTTTGTTGCTTGCAGCGGTATCCCATGCTCAACGCACCCGTTCAGGTCGGGCTGGTCGGGCTCTGGTAAGCAAACGCCACAGTGGCACTTCCTTCTCCTCTAAGAGCTTTATGTCTCTCAGCTGGTCCTGTATCACCTTCAGCCTTCCTCTCCTCCTCTGACTTTCTCTCTGACTCTCCTGTAGTGACTGATTGTAGCCAGCAGGGGGTCCCCAAGCCTCACGGGCCCCTGGTAAACATGTGATTTCAGTGCTATTAAACACGGTCGCTGCTAACCCATTTTGCTCCCTTGTGTCTTTCTCGCTAGATGTACACTGATCCCTGTTTTTCTCCTCCAGCCTGGTGTTTGCCACCCCTCTGTGCTGCGCCCTGTTTCCACAGAAAAGGTAAGTCTCACCGGCTGTAAACACTATATTCTGCTGCCGACTATGAAGGTATGTATAGGTCATTGCACAGACGTCCTGCCCTGTCTCAGGGCCAGATATTACTTCATGCGAAAGCGGGAGCCCCGCAGTGCCGGACCGTCCTCATTCCTGTTTGTACTCGCATTGCCAATGTGCCAGGCAGCGGCGCACTTTGACGTCACGCCTGGGATGGCGCTGTAGGACAAAGTTGCTCTTTATTGTTACATTTTTCACGTGTAGAATGAATGTTTATGAGAATGAAAAATTTTTTTAGCTAAAACTAAAATGTACTTACAGTACGCTGAGCAGGGTTATTCTCGTTAACAGAAACACTTCCATAAACTGAAATTAAGATACAAAAATAAAACATTCAACTAAATGACAACAAGAAATAGCTCCTAAAATCAACTTCAATAAAATAAACATCAAATACTTCCTGTTACCATTTTTAAATACCATTTGGATAAAGTAACGATTTGGCCCTCTTGTGCAATGCACTTGAACCATAGAAACGGCCAACAATACTACATCGCAATACTTTATAGATGCAGGATTTACCTCTGCCCCGAAATATTTTCAAGTGTTGCACAGCACTCCTACTGAAGTAAAGTCCAGCCTTCAGGCAGTTGGGGTGGGGTGGGGGGGGTGGAGGGGGGGTGCACGTCCCATTGACCCGCCTGTCCTACCTGTCCTCCACACCTACAGCTCGATGAAAGTGAGCAGCCTGGAGCCAGACTTGCAGGACAGCATTCGGAACAGCAGCCCCCACACCCATACGGTTTATTTCAACAAGGGCCTGTAGGGGGCGCTGCTCCTACAGGGCAGGACCTGAGAGAGGGTTAGTAAGAAGGGTGCAGGGGTTCTGTATGGGAAATGTGGTGTTGTATTAGAGTATGTGGGGCAACTGACTGCCAGACGTGTCCTGCCACTGGGTGGAGCAGAGCTGCAGTGAAGAAAACGCAGGAGAGATGAGAAAGAGAAACTGCATTCCTACGCTTGTGACCCTTTGTTGTAAGGTCCAGTGTTGCTTTGAAGCTTAAAGCCATCCTTTGTTTGGACTGATATCATCCAGGGGTGAAAAGGAGCAGAGCGTGTAATTCAAAGCCATAACCGGCATGAGGTCATCCCAAAGTGGTGTATTCCCTGCCTTACCTTTTTACTGAACACTTAACTGCACCAGCACTTATGCATCGGGTGTCTCGATGGAGACAGTGGAGACAGTGCTGCTTATGGACTATGCTGTATGACATGTCAGACAGGGAGAATATGAGGGATGTTTGAGTTAATGCTAATTCTTATGATGCTAATGCTAATTCTTATGATGCTAATGCTCATTCTTATGATGCTGATGCTAATTATTTCGATGCTAATGCTAATTATTTCGATGCTAATGCTAATTATTTTGATGCTAATGCTAATTATTACGACATTAATGCTAATTCTCACGATTGTTAATGCGAATTCTTGCTTTCTGGGTGCTTTCTGCCTTACGCTTCTGCGACATAGAGTCATAGTCAGCACCCATCCAATCCTCATACACTGCTGATGTTTTCAGTAAATGCACCCCCAGGAAATCTGAACTATGGTATAAACATTTCCTTCACCTGGGACTCACTAGCTATTAGCATTCCCTCCACAACCCCCCCGGTCCCACCCCGCCACTCCCCTTCCAGGCCTCATGCCCCCTTGTCAATCTCAAGGCAAAGAAACGTGTCAAACACACAGACCAGCCATGAGTGGTTTGTATTTACGTAGCTCCACAAAGACCACACACCTCTGTGTACTAACAGATCAGCCAGGTCGTTTAAACAATGTTACACACGCTCACTTGTTTTAACATTGTTTGGTTGTCCTTTCAGAAGGTTTTATGTCATTTTCAAGATGAAGTGAATTAGAACAAATGTGCTTTGTGACGGGAGTCCTTTCGGTGTTGGTGCTCTGACTCGGTGGAAAGACTCAAGCCAGGCTTAAAACCTGCAGCACTCGCTTAATAAGCTGGTCCATCATTTAATCAAGTATTTGTGGAACTGAGTTCGATGAGGTTATTGTTGGCCACACTTAGTACCGTGATGTGTTCAGTTTAGTGTATATCATTGTGTCTGTTTACAAAAACCAACGTTTAATCTAAATATACCAAACAGCAGGTTTGTTTTTCTATCACATATACCTTCTATAAATTATTCTACAGTACTGTGCAATACCCTCCAAACAAAGTGATGTATCAAAGCAGTGAGTGTATGTTTTTCCAAAAAAAAAAAAAAAATATATATATATAATTGAACATATAGAATGTAAATGAACAGCAACACAATAAAAAAATGACAAGAATTTTTTCCACTCTCCGGACAGTTACTGATATCTTTTTGGAGCAGTATCTGAACACCGCTTTGGTTCCCAAACCTGCCCTCAGGGGCACCTCAGCCAGTCCGTGTATCTGTCCATTTTCACCAGCAGCGCACATCATTACCTTTTAATTATGTAATTAGCTTCATGAGGTGTGCGTTCACCGCGCATGTTGCGGTTGGGTTTGTTTGGGTGGTAACTACGGATGCTGCAGTGACCTGAGGGGAGGATCAGCTGACTGGCGTTGAGAGACGAGCGTCATTTAAGCGCAGCTTCCCTCGAGCTGCCAGCTCACACACCTGTCACCTGCTTCCCACTGTCCCAGTTTCTTCCTTCTTCATAAATTAAGGACGGTACGGTGGCTCAGTGGATAGTGCTGTTACCTCACTAATCCAAGGCAATGGGTCAGCTCTCTGCCCACACGTGGCCAGGTCTCTCACCCTAGGTTAGGTTCCAGTCCCATTTCCGCTGTGTGCCTGCGGAGTTTGCATGTCCGCTCTGTGTCATGTGGGTTTCCTTCTTATGGACCAGTCACCTGTCTAGGGTGTACCCCAGCCTTATGATCTGTGCAGTATGGGATGGGTTCTAAGCCCACAAGAACAGAACAGATGTCTAAAAATGAAACCTTGCGGCCTGAGCCGTTACTCTCCTCCTCACCATGATGTCACGATTGTGGTTATGAGGCTTCCTGGGAGCCCGCAGGTTTGCTTACCACGCTTTGCGTCGAGGACATATTGAGGTGCACAGATCTTGGTTAGATCCGGAATTTGGCTTATTAAAAAGCTGAGGCCCTGCAGTGTCGGGACAGAGATGGACCAGCACAGTGACAGACGCGGTACCTTCAGTAGACTCCTGTCCACACACAGAGCAGAGATGGGTTTCTAACCTCCAACCCCAGAGGTGTGAGGGAGCTGTGCTACACACATCCTGCCCGCATCATAGAGGATTCCCCCCCTCAGTCTGAACACCTGCAGGCCTCTTAATTGCTCAGTGCATGATTGTGTGTGGGCCATGTGACAGGCTGGCATCCTATTCTGTACTGCCTGGAACAGGCCCCCCGTGCCCCTGTCGTAAAATGGAAACAACACTCCCACCCTGAAAATGTGATATTAATTAAGTGGAGGTAGACCATAAAGAGCTAGACTGTCTCCAGAATATGTCATGTGAGCCAGAACTTTTCTTCACATTGAAAGCAAAGGAAGCATTTAGATTAATGTATGTTTATTTTCTGAAACTATTGAAATTTCTTTGACATCTTTGCATGTTTGGCTTACAGAGTAATGCTTCTCCTTTGCTCCGAGCTGTTAGCTCCGCTATTGTGTTATAAAGAACAACGGCATGCGAACGTAACAGATGGTGGTTAGTCCTCACATCCTGTTTATCTGGTGCACCTGATTTCTCAGATGAAAATCCGGGGGGTGGAGAATGATTGAGATGTTACCTCTACCATCTTAAAAACTTGAAATACCAACAATTTCTTAAAAAAAAAAACCTGTTCGCTATTTTTAATTGGCCCGAAAAGCAAATTAAACATGCCCTATGGCTCTAAGATAACAGGCTGAAGAGGTTCTAGCCCCCCTTGCCCAGAGCCCTCAAGGGCCCAAGTATGGAGAATCCTACCAGGAAGGAGATGTCGCTCTGAGATGACAATCAGCTTCATGTCCCACATCACTGATTCATTCAAATAAAAGCCTCACTTTCCTTCCTCCTCTCAATGACATTTTTGCTGCTGCAGTTCAGGAGCGAGTGGTTGCCGTGTGATGAATGTAGGACCAGTATGACAGGCTTAACTGAACACTAACAACCTCCACAGAAGAAAAACGCCTACTGAGTTTAGGGGTGCTTTCCTGGAAAATAGCACGCGAGCGTAACTTACTCGGAGGCGGTTTTGGAGGGTATTTCTGCGGGTGCTTGGTGACCAGAAATGGAAACCATGGCCATGGTGCAAGAAAACGGGTGTGTGTGTGGTTGAATACTTTATTCTTGACCAGGGAACAGGCACTTTCAAGTCCAGGCTGAGTGTTGGCGGACAAGGCCGTGAGGAAATGCATCACATCAGGTCTGCTTCCCTCCAAAGCAGAGTTTAGACACAGACCATCATAAAACACACGGACACGCCATCACATCGGCATGGTTACCGGATAGGACCTGGCCTGGGTGGAGAGGGGGAGGCAGTAATCAAGGGACGGAGAGAAAAACCATGAGACTGCAAAGCAGGCAGCGGAGATGGTCAAAGAGTCTGATCTGCAGCTGCCTTCATCTCCCACATGGCTGGTGAGTCACTCGCCAAGGAGATCAGAGCTCCCTGTGTAGAAGGTCAGCAGAAGATGTACCGTGCTGTGAAACCAGCCCATGCTGTACCCAACTTTCTGCGAAAATGTACACAGTGAACAAAGACAGGGAAAAGCGAGAGGCTGCCAGGGACACACACTGCATAAAATCTCCAGCAGTATCACAACCAAGTAAAACGAAAACTAATCAAAAACTACACCATGTAACTAACTAAATCCAAAGAGATTTGATGATTTCGCTTGATTAGACGGCAATATGCAGTCCCCAATTTTCTACTTCAGCTGGATTTTCTTTGCTGCCTCCAACACCGATGACACGTTGACCTTGTCCCCAAATTCCTTCTCCCGATGCTCCAACAATATCCCCTGGAATGACAGGCGTGTCCGTGTTTAGAATCGACACTCATCAAACCACTCGCACCAAAACTGACTCCATGGCAGTTAATTTACCTGCTGCGCAGGTCCAATCACAAAGACCCCTCCCAAAATAAACCCCTCCCCCTTAATGTTGCCATGGTAACCCTTCTTCCAGACTCGGAGGAGGTTCTGCCAAACACCCAGACGAACTAGGCCAAGACCACCCATCCTTCGATTCTGGGGACCGTAGAAACATTTCTGAAACACAAATGAAAAAATGTGACAAATAATCATGACTGAACAAGAGAACGTGCTTTCATGAAGAACTTCAATACCCACGATGCTCCTCCTCACCTTCTCATCCAGGAAGATCTCCCCAGCAAAGAAACTTCTAAAATCCTGGACCTCTCTGCCAATGTTCTCCTTCACCACGGCATACAGAGGAACCCTGAGCTTTTCCAGCTCGGGCTTGAGAGAGGACAGCTCAGAGGCCTCCTGTAGGGGGACGGTACACCATCACACTCCAGAGCCAGCCGATCACCCCCCTATCCCCGGAATCCACATACCGAACCCCATAAACACAATTAGAAGCTTCAGCAGATCCGTTAATTCCTACCAAGTGCAATATCGACACGCAAGGGACAGAAGCAGCAAATCATGCGGCCGCATCAGGATGCATGCAGCACACAGGCAGTTATTGTTTGGCTGAGATGCCGAGATGCCTGATCTAAGTGTTTTTCTGAACGTGGTGTGATTTGGTGAAAGGTCTAGCATTCTAGAAACAGCCGCCACCCCGGCACCGGCAATCAGCGCAGCATCTAGGGTTTGCAAAGAAGGGTGTGATGAACGAATTTGCACGTCAATATGTTATTAAAAATTGAACATAGTTTAACGGAGGAGTCAGTGGAGAAATCAAAGTTACTAGGAAGGCGACAAGTGAAAAAATGTGTGTGTATGTATGTGTGTGTGTGCGGGGCAGCCTCCCATACCTCTCTGCACAGAGATCATCCGGGCCGGCGCACCGCCATGACAACGGCCCCTGACTCCTCCCACAGGGACTTGGCCTTCAGGACCTTCTCATCTGTGGGGGGGAGGGGGGGGTGTACAGTCAGGTCACGATTGGGCAACCAACAACACACCAAAACCACAAATTGTGCAAGACTGTGTCCTCCCTTGGACCCTGAACAGGTTTGGCGACTTTGGTGCCAAATCTGTCACCCCGGTGTAGCCCCCCCCAAAACCCTCCCCAAATGCTGGATCAGAAATGTCAGTTTTTGCTAACCCAGCTCCCACACCCATATACCCCATTCCTTCCTCCCCGCATCACCCGGCTGTCCTGCCAGCAGGGGGGGGGGGCACATCACTTAGCCTGTGCGTCATCGGGACCTTTGACAGAATTCTGGACCTGAAGCTCCACCATAAATCCCACCACATGTCTCCTAAAGCCGGGGTGGGCGGCAGGTCCGTCACCTCCTCCGATCTCTCTCAGCTCCGCGTCCTGCAGGTAGGTCAGCCTGGCCTGCTCAGGTTTGGGCAGCAGGACGTCCGTGTTGGCCAGGAAGATCGCCACCAAGGCTGCACCCACCATGCCCACAACCAGGGTCCAAATGGCCATGACCAAGAGCTCCCCCTCCAGGAAGGAGGAGAGCACTGCAGCAGGAACACCAAGGGCACAGCATTAATGCAGGGCAGACGGAGATTCATCACGCCTGCCATTCTGACAGGCTCTTGTACTGCAGATGAGCGCAAGCATGGTCTCGCTGCAATCATTCTGCTTCTGTGGTTTGCCTGAAGACTCTTACCAGCACTATCAGTGGGGGGGGGGGGGGGGTAGTAATCCTTTCCCTTGCCAATAAAATTACAGAGCTACATATAGCAACTCAAGGGGTCCTATAAGTCATGAATAGACTCTCCGACAGTAAAAGGGAGTCTCTGACAGCGGCTGCGAGCAGAAGACAATGTCCTCCCGCCCGTCTCTGTTATCTCCTCCTTACTTTTGTGATAAAGTTCATGAAATATGCAGCCAGTGTTACTGAAATATCTGATGACATGACCTTTCTGCAGCATTGCTGTGTCTCTTCCTTTGGGAGTTTTGCAATGCTTGTTCTTCATTGACCTGATGGTCAAGCCTTAGACTAACAATAACAACCTTGGTTAAATGCCTCTATGTTTAGTTGCACTGATAAGTGAGTTTGGCTCAGGGTGCACAATACATCTCAGGCAATATTCTAAGAGTCTGTGGGAGTTTAACACTCTTAATTAAACTCCCAGAAATTCTGACCTTACATTCCTTCACTTTGTGCTGATATCTCCAGTTTAACTTCAGAAGAAAACCCATACGATTCATGCTCAGTCCCTCATTCTAAAAAAAAATTCTATATTCTGCAAAGACTTACCAGACTGCAACCCACCCAAGAAGAGAGTCAGACTCGCACTGAAAACTGCCCTTATCAATTTATAGACTCAGCTAAGGGATTTTGCAAATCCAGAGAGATGAACTTGATTCAATGGCAATATGCAGCACCCCCCCAAGAGGATCAGCTACAGATCAATGCTCCACATGAAAAGGTTAAATCAATCCATCCATCCATCCATCCATCCTCCAAATCCACTTGTATTATTCAGGGTCGCGGATAAAATGAACAAGACAGCATTTTACGCAATAGAGAGTAACACTGAAAAAACACAGAATCCTACGATATAACACTTTAAAATAGCATATTAATTTCTCAAAACATTCTAACTACAAACATAACTACAAATATGGTTTAAAAACTATACGCATTTGATTCTGAAACGTTGTCCTCCAGACAAATAAAAATACTGATATTTCGTATAAGAAAATTCATACATCAAACAGCAAAAAATAGCACATTTAAAGACGGACTGATGATTGCATGACAACAGCAGATAAACTGACTTGTTGCGATTCTGATTCTGCCTCCGTCTCAGCAGCACTCACTGCTCGCCGGCGCCGGACTGTCTGTCACAGCGCAACTGCGGCAGCGCGCTCCCCATGCCTTTTAGGGACTGCCCCTCTGTTTAATATTAATGCACAGGCAGCCAATGGGACGCCCGTCACCGTGGCGCGGCTTTTTAAATCTCATTGGGCTTCGGAGATATATGCAAGGATGGAAGGAATCAAAATTAAATTCATTAAATAAATGCAACAAGGCATAAAGAATGCATTTTTTCGGGTATATTTTTAAATTATTGCACACTTCCGGCCGGGTTCAGGCAGTAGATTACTGTATTCGTGTTACGTGTTAGGTATCTTCGTCATTTATGCCGCACAAACACTCACCCAAGCACTGATTAGAGCGGCGGAATGTGCCGGAAAATCAAACACCGTTCCTAAATGCACGTATCAGTCTGTCTGCGGTGAAAGGCTTCTCACTTTCTGCAAACCCGTAAACTCCCCGCTCCCCCCTGCGCGCAACCACACACATTTTAAATAGGTCAGCGCATATAAACCATATAAAGGAAAGATTGACCTGTGGAACTAACGGTGCCGCATTTACGTAAAAGTGGTAAAGTGGAGAGGAATACGCTATTATAATACATGTTATTTAAGTTTGAACAATGCAACAACAGGAGTCCCTAACAATGTGCCTGTAATCATTCAACTCTTCTGCAGTTAAATCAGA
Source organism: Brienomyrus brachyistius (assembly GCF_023856365.1). NCBI lineage: Eukaryota > Metazoa > Chordata > Actinopteri > Osteoglossiformes > Mormyridae > Brienomyrus > Brienomyrus brachyistius. The sequence goes on along the minus strand of NC_064552.1, from coordinate 2,585,872 downwards.
ATACAACTATAATAAAAACAACTATTTCAATATTTAATCACATTCTTGGAGTAACTGAAGCTGTTAAATATGATTGCAATCGGTATCTTCTGCAGCCCATGGGAAGACCCGCATAGCTCAAGCTTTGAAAGTTAAAGCCCCGCGTCTCCGCAGGTTAAATTCCAATCAACTGCTACAATCATAGAAATACACTGAGAAGCAAAACCAAACACATCTGTCTTTATTTATAGTTAATGTTCCAGTTGTAGTAGTACGCTAAATAGTCACATTCAATCATAAACCGAATTGTAATACTTACAAATTCCTCCGTCGCGACCCGGCAGGTTTTTCAGGATAAGACAGGATAAGGGCTGGTTTTTACTTCACGCGATAGCAGGCGCGATGCTGCCTGTTATTACGCGCAGTTCGACGCTAGGCCAGGGGTGGCGCTGTACAGCAAAGCCTCTCATTAAAGTTACATTTATCACGTGTGGAATGGATATTATGAGATAAAATAGCTTAAACTAAACATAAAATGTTACTTAAACTAATCGTTTATTATGTACTTTCAGTACGCTAAGCAAGGTTATTCTCGTTAACAAAAGCATTTTCCATAAACTGAAATAAATTGAGATACAAAAATAAAATAAAAGTTACTTAACGACAACTATTAATATTACTTTCGAAATATTTATGATGTCAGGATGCTATAAAAATAAATAACAATTGTACTAAAACAAACCGTACTGACCGTACTTTGAATACGCAAGGCAGGGTTAACAAAAAAAATGAAATAAGATACCAAAATAAAAAGTGCAAGCCATATATTACCGGTTTAAATACTATATGGCTAAAGCGATTTATCTTTGACAGAAACAGCCAACCACACTACGTCGCCACACATTCTCCTTGACCCCTCGTGGCCCCCCTTGTGTTTGTTAATACATCCCTTTCTCTCGAAGCTGCTCCATGGATTGTCCCTCTCTTTCCGTCCCTTTGCCATGCCCTGCCGTAGCACCCACGGTTTTCAGGGAAGCTTGCCATTTATTGATTAAATATTAATGTTGGACTCTTTTATACAATCACATGATTTTCACGTGACATGTTTGTTAACGGGATCCGACATGGGTGGTGGTTTGCAGCATGTAGAACCTCAGGGTCTGATCACCGGGATAGATGTTCATTTTTTCTCTATCCTACAAACTCTGAGGGTGACACTAGTGAGTTTTCAATGTTTGTAGCTCTCTGTGTTGCTTCTTCCAGGTGATGCCGTTTCCTCGCACAGTCCAAACACATGCAGTTTAACATAGTAACTGGCATCTATAAATTTCCTGTTGTGTGTGATATGCTTGTGTATCAGCCCTTTGATGGGCTGCCATCCTGTCCTCGGTGAAGCACAGCTTTGTGCTGTATGCTGCCTGACACATGGCTGATTGTAGCAGAAACACCAACAAAGATTATTTGCATTTCCACAATAATAGAAGGTGGTGTGGTTACAGAAAAGCTACCACACTACTGACATAAAGGGGGTAACTGTGCAGCCATGGCACTTTTACAGTGGACTTTTTCATCTGCTATTCGTCTTCATCTTCACATTTACCCTGAAAAAACAGTGAATGTTTCAGTTCTGTAGTTTAAGTTGTGTTTGCTTTAGCTGAAGTTGTAGAAATTAAATCAGATAAGATCACATGACACATCAATGAAATATTAAGGATCACGGGTCACTGAGCACATTTGTCACCACAGAGTTCATTATAATAATAATAATAATTATTATTATTATTATTGTTGTTGTTGGAACTAACTTACTACACTGCTTCCTGCCAACAGATTCATATTCATGCATCTTAGAACGTATTTCAAACTGTGCAGTGCATCTTTGCATCACGTTCCAAACCCTTATCATATCTCTTCAGCGCTCATTCGTGGGACAGATGCGTAACAGAAAAATACCCTGCTCCTATTTCAACACAAGATGAGGGTTTTGATATCTGCTCTTGGTTTCAAAATCAGCTTTAAAAGCATTTTCTAATCCCCACTCGAAAAAAAAAATGTGTACACTTCTAACTCATGGTGCATATGTGTAGGAAACTGGTGATTCATGTATTCATGAATTTTGTGCCAGCATTCTTTCGGTATATTTAGGGAAATCCCATTGAACCAGGGAATAGGCTCCATTTGTTAACAAAATACAAATCACAGGTCACCCTTCCCCCAAGCAATGATACCCTACTGGCAGAGGACTAAAGCAGCTTCATGGAATGCTTGGAGAGTTCCTCCTGATTCACATCAAGCCATCATGTCAGCCACGGGGGAGGGGGCTCAGGACGCCTGAACACCTGAACATTTTACCTGAACAATTCTGAGGTTCTGCCCCTTTTTGATCAGCCATAATCCCAGAAAACTTACTCAGGGGGGTGGGGGACCACCTCCCTGCTTTGCGAATTTCAACCATGGTCGGCGATTTTATTTTGATTTACAGAGGGCATCCCCTTCTCCCCCATTTGAGCACCTGGCCCTTGAAAAGCCCACATGTGCTGCTCTGGACCAACCCAGCAGATCCTTGGAAGATACTATCTGCACTACCTCAGATTCCAGGGCATATACATGAGGGTGCTATTCATTGGCCAGGGCTGAACTTTCAACACAATAATCCCAAAAAGTATGGTCTCCAAATTACTTGGAATCTATATGACCTTGTGTCTGTGTGTCTCACGGAGAGCAAGAATGGATAAGCAAATTTCTAAGAAACCCTCTTAAATCTAGCTAGGACTCCATCTATTCCCTGCCCTAATGCCTAGCACTGGTGTCCCCAAGCCCTTGTCTCTATGCCCAGATGATGAGTCAGCTTACAGGGGTGAGTTCCAGATCCTGTGAAAATGGTGTTCCGAGAATTAAGCATTAAGACCCAGGAGCTCATCACCAGCGTCAGGGAACGTAGCACTGAGCTTACTCTGGTTTTAATCAAGTGTGACTTAGTGGATTTCAAATTCCAGGGCAGTCCTACCTCAAAAGATATCTCACAATCAGCTGGCTGCACCTTCCCTGCCACGAAGACACACGTACTTCCTGAGGACACCTGAGGAAGGAAACCTGCCTAAACGCCTTCTGGTGACCTTCTGACTCTGCTCTGATGGGGGTGCACTGATGTAACGTATCGCGGTCTGCTAACACGACAGCACTGAGGATCCTTTAAAAACGCATAGACAATCATAAAAAACTAGTTGGCTAACCTAACATGTTGCATGAGGAGAGGCATTAACATCATGATGGACCAATCACAGCCCTGCCTCCATCTCTAGCTGCCACCAGGAAGGAGCCGACTACCCAAGGCTATATTTTAGCCAGAAGAAGAATTTCTTTCCCTGGGTCATTTCCAGACTATAACCAGGCAGTGACAGTATTCTGCTGGATCCCATGCATTATATTTCATTTTATATTTATTACATCTAATATTATACAATTTATATGATTAATATTGCTAACGCTTTACATTAACTGCACCTTCATAATGCATTCACAGAACATTCATCAGCAGCATGTAAGTACACCTTAACATCATAACATACTTTAACAGCTTAAAATTAATAACAAACATTATATGATTATACAATTTTGTTTGTTATCATCATATAATGTCTGTCATTAATGTATATTAAAGCTGAAAGGGTATGTTAGAGTGTTATGGTATGAGTGTTATCATTCAAAGCTCTTCTTTGACCTCGTCTTCAGAAGACACCTGTCCAAGCTGAGATGTTTCCACTTCATGCTGTATTTCCAGGTGACCCACAATCGATCGAAGACCATCGCTATCTGTGGCGAGATCTGGATCTGCTCCTGTGGACTCGGTGCCTTGCTGGGTTTCAGAATTATGTGTCTGATGGGGGGGGGGGGGGGAGACAGAGAGAGAGAGAGAGAGAGATTAGGGTTAAAATCAGTTGAGTCAGCAGTACTTCTCCATGCTTATCTGTCGATCTGCAACATTGCTGCTTGTAGTGTTGCGAATCATTATCTTTTGTTGACCATCTCTCTAGCTAAATATGTGGTTTGCTTTTGTGAAAAGTAGTTGTTATGTTTGGTAGACAGCAGTCCTTCAGTAAACCCCACTCTCTGCTGGCTTCCTAAATCCATTTTCTTTTCTTGACTTTTTCTTCAGGTGTTTCACCTGCTGTCAGTGGCAACAGTAAGAGTTCTGGGATACAGAGCTCAGGTCTTAACACAAATGGGTCAGTCCTGATCTGAAAGGTGAGGCAGATGCAGGCGCCTCATTGGACAGTGTCCCCTGTACCTCATTGGCCGAAGCTGAGCTCTCTCTTTGCCCATCGCGTGCGGCGCGCCTCATTGGACAGTGTCCCCTGTACCTCATTGGCCGAAGCTGAGCTCTCTCTTTGCCTATCGCATGTGGCGCGCCTCATTGGACAGTGTCCCCTGTACCTCATTGGCCGAAGCTGAGCTCTCTCTTTGCCCATCGCGTGCGGCAGGATGGTCAGCTGCAGCATCTGTACCCACGACTGGAGTAGTTTCATGTGATGCCGCTTGATTTCTCTCCTGGTTGGGAGTCTTCAGGGGAAAATAAAGGTATAAATACAAACTATTTCTCAGCGGAAGGTCTCCTTCTGTCACCACCTCCTCCTACTTCCTCCCGTTGTGTTAGTTTCAGGACAATCCAAGGCCCAGAACAAACCGGCTGCGTACCACGTGCCTGGCGGCTGTGGCACTGCTACTGCAAGCCCTGTCTTTCTCCATTGAGGATATCCTGTTAACTTATCCTCATATGTACTTATAACCTGCACTGGGTTTCTGCTCTGACATATAACACATATGTAGACTCCACTGTCTCCTTTAATAACATGCAATTGCCAAGATGGTTAAAATAATTAATATATATATATATCTATATATATTCATGTCTATAACATGTAACCTAGAGTATAGTGAACGGTGTCAGTTACATCAAGTTGTTGTCATGATGTCAGTATGACTATCAAATGATCTTTCGTCTGTTTGTTTTTACGGAGAACTGCTTACCAAATGCATGAGAAATAGATGCCACTGCAACTCTCTAGGTGATGCGACGCGCTAACCCGTGTTGCATGAGCCGCACCTGAGACGCGCGTCTCACACAGGCAGCGTGCTGCTCTAATCTGATAACATGGGCGCCGAGATTAAAATCAACGTTCACGCAGTCGCGATGCACGCACCGTGTACCCAGTGTGTTCCGGGCCCCTCTCTCCCAACTGCCAAGATGCTGTCCTGCATCTCAGCTGCAGGGGTGGAAATTTCAGGTCCAGAAAGTAAATATCCAGACCAACATTTTGTTTCAACTACCCAGTCGCGTACTCTGTGACTGTGACTCACTGGTGGGTTGAAACAAAATCATGGTCTGGATTTTTACTTTCTGGACCTGAAATGTCTACCACTGCTCGGTTGCTGGGAAATGGTGCTTTGGGTAATTTGCTGCTCAAATTGCCGCTCAAAGACTAAACATGTATTGCTCTAGTATCAGCATTATAAAACATTCCCCTGCTCATCTGACCTGCAGACCCTTTTACATGCATTTCTCCTGTGTTTTTCATTCATGTCTTTTCACTAACTGGTATGAATCACAGCAGGATTGTACTTTGGCAGTCATTTTAAGTAGAAGGAAGAAAAACGCAGGAATATAATGGCAGATTTAGCTACAGTATCACACCCTAACAGCAACGTGCAATAAATGCTGTCTGTCAGTACGGGATGCCGTTCAGTTTGTCGCCAGTGTCACCTCTTTGTTTCCTAGCTCAGACAAGGCCTGCATTTCCTCAGTGTCCTGCGACGGGCCGGCTTGCATCTCTTCGCCAGGATGACCTGCAGCCAAGGCCTGCATTTCCTCAGTGTCCTGCGACGGGCCGGCTTGCATCTCTTCGCCAGGATGACCTGCAGCCAAGGCCTGCATTTCCTCAGTGTCCTGCGACGGGCCGGCTTGCATCTCTTCGCCAGGATGACCTGCAGCCAAGGCCTGCATTTCCTCAGTGTCCTGCGACGGGCCGGCTTGCATCTCTTCGCCAGGATGACCTGCAGCCATGGCCTGCATTTCCTCAGTGTCCTGCGACGGGCCGGCTTGCATCTCATTGCCAGGATGACCTGCAGCCGAGGCCTAAGAACAGTGAGTTAGGCTGCAGTTAACATCTACTCAGCAGCGGGAGTCATGAGTATTTCAGGAAAAGCTGAACTCCATTTGCCTTGATGAGTACATTGTAAAAATCACATTGTAAACTGATTGGTATGATGGACATTGTTTTATTAAAAAATAATCCCTCCTTTCTATGCTTGTGGGGGTGTTGCTAGTTGCTTACTTCAGTTTCATTTCTTTCTTGATGATCGATTTTCTCAGGACTGATGAAATAATGACCATATAGGTGCGGAACGTAAGAAAAATGTCTTTAGTGCACGCCTATGGTGTCCTGGATAATCAGCGATCTGACTGCCAGACTACACTTAATGAGACGTCAGAATTACGTCCCAGAGTGTTTCGCCTCCCATGCTTTTCCCCCTCGGCACAGATGCATCTACCTAGCGACTCGAAAAAGGGACCATTTTTGACCGGAGGCGAAGTAACATCTCAGGAGGCAGTTGAAGCGTCAAATGTCAAAACGGAAACATTACTGACAAACGCACCCCATCCTCCACCAGATCAGGCTGTGGAGAGACACGCTCCTCAGATTCCTCTGGCTGGGTCGGCTCTCCCACAGAATTCTCAGGTATCGGTACTGGTTCCGCAGACTGCTCAGGCTGTCCAGCAGTGTATATTACAGGACAATACAAAAGACTGAATTACTTTCCGATTCCCTAAGTTAGAAGTTCTCCAACACTGCATATAGTACTATAAGTATTTACATTTCATTTATTCAGCAGATGCTAATATCCAAAGCAACATACAATTGAAAGCTGGGTCAGACAGGCCCTACACAACTACGGCTTATAGGCCTCGGTGAGGAGCCCAGTGGTGACTCTGCCAATCCGGGAATTTGAATCAACAACCTACAACAACATAATATACGCCAGCTATATGCTAATGCTACGTAACATACACCAGCTATATGCTAATGCTACGTAACATACACCAGCTACATTCTAATACTAAGTAATATATACCAGCTACATTCTAATGCTACATAAATATTCTATCTGTCTTACTCAAATTATAACCTGAAGGAAGTTTTAGTGTTATTTTGCACTCAAAACCTAGCAGTCAAGACTAGTTTCAAAGTATTCTGCAGGCTTATGGTGTCTTTCACGTATACAAATGTTCTTAATTTCATATGTGGCCCTGGCTTCTCCCTGCCAGCCCGCAGCACATGGACGACGTCCACCACACAGTAAAGCCCTAACATTCATTTTTATCTGCAGGACAAAGGCCTCGTGCTCCTGCACACCTTTGACTTCTCCTGATGCACTCTTTGCTCCTCCTCCTCCTCCTCCTCCCGCATCTTCCTCCGGCGTTCGGCCTCAGCTCTAGCCTCGTCCAGCTCCCTCTGGTACGCCTTCCTCTGAGGAGAATGAAACCCGCTGTTTTACATCCGCTTAACGTTCTCTTTCAGAGAGCTTCTCGCAGCCCTACACCCCGACTTTGCCCTTTATTAACAAACGTCCTGTCATTGCTGCTTCACTGCAGTCATTCAGAATCACACACAGTCCCATACAGCTTTGGCTGCTTTGTAATTGTAATTAAACCTACTTATAAAATGGTGTTTTTCCTTCCAGGAATTTAAATGACCCTAGTACTAGCAGAATAAATTAAATGTATAGTTATTCAAACAGCTAATTCTAATTCTAATTCTGTCTGCTGCTATTGACTGGTTTTGCCTGGCATTTTAGCCACCTGTCCATACAGTATACATCACATCTGCCTCATGGCTCTCACACGGTGCCGTGTATCGCGACTGCCTCCAAGTGGCAGAATTTCAGTATTACCGTCCCGACATATAACACTCACTTCTCTCTCGTAGTCCCGGTTTTCTCGGTATTTGTAAATCCACTGGGCCAGGAACTCGATGGGGTCCATGGGTCGCTGCTCCACTACCTCCGCCAATCCTTCCACTAAACATTTACCAATGCTGTTTTTCAGGTACTCCGTGTCCATCTTGGCAATGTATTACTAAATCATAGACGAGATTAAAGGTATATATGTAGCTGAGCAAAGTAGTTAACACTTTTTAACAATGGATAGCCAAATAACTTTACATTTCTTAATATATAACCTTATTAAATTACAAATGTGTCTGTTACAAACTCGCCCAGATTTCGCAAATCGATGAGTCGAGTAGCTCTTTAGTTCAGAGTTTTACGTTTGTTAACCTAAGCATCAGAATGTAAAATATAATCTACACACAGCGTCATTAATGTTTTTAAAACCTACGCTACCGAAAGCTTTCTAAACGCACATGTTACCGCAGCGTTTTTATACTGAAGGATCCAGCGGCGTCCGAAACGGCTTTGGTCTCCATGGAAACGGTGTCGCGGCCTTTCTCTTCCCCACAATAAAATTCCCCTCTGATAAAACAAAAATAAATATATTTTATAATGTTATAGTTTTGTCAGTTTTACTTTCATTGAATTTCAATAAAAACCGTTTGCGTTGTTTTAGTTTGTTACTGAATAAGGTTGTTAACTTATTTTTTGTAAATAGCTTCTCGTTATTACTCAAAGACCAAGTAAATTAACGTCACTTAACAAAACTCTGCATGTCACACAGCTTTCGACCAGCACAGCCTGCATCAGCGTACCTATATAACTAAACAAGAATCAGTGATCGATTAAATAACACGTTCTCAGTTCAACTCTTCGTTTAATTCCAGTGTCGCACAATGAGTAAAATTAGGACCCTGTGTGCTGCATCAGTCGGGCTCAGTATTAGTTACTTGTGCATGGTACGGCACAGCACAGTGAGATACCTGATGCAGCTGACCGTAAATGCGAATTCAACTGTTCTCTAAAGTCGTTAGTCTAAGACAGTTAAATAAACTCGCAGTGTAAAAGTTAATATCGACAATTATGTCAACTGGCCGGACTCTGGGTGTGCCGGGAACGGCCAACTGGAGATGGATGAAACCAGAGAAGGCAAGGGCACGGGCAGCGCCGCCTTTGGCCAGGGGAGGAATGTGCTGAGGGGTGCTGGTGCGTGAGACCTCACCCCGCAGCTGCTGCAGTTTTGCTGCTGGAGAGGCAGTAGGAAAGGAGATCCCTGCTCTGAGCTCATCTAGCCTGTACCCAGCCTCAGCTATAAGCCTCCCCAAGGGCTTATTACCAGAACTGACAGGTTGATGGATTTCCACGCTAACTGCATTGTTTTAATCCGACATTTTAATGTTCTCACTGGTTCCCAAATGACAACCGGGGGTCCCTGGCTAGTTTAGCTCGATCGGTCTGAGATGTGTGGAAAGCTAGCGTGCAGTGTCATCAACTTTGGTCACCTGGCTGGCGTGAGATTTTCAGTTTGAGACGAGTCTGCACACGCATTCACATGTATGTAAGTGTTGTTGCTTTGCAAATAGTCTGTATGATTTGCAAACTACCCCAACACTTCTGATGTAGTTAATTTTATGTTTATAATGGGATAATGCAGGTTTGCTGTTTCTTCTGTGAGCTTGAAAGTCAGAAAACGTATGAACAGAGTTTGGGCTCCGTCAACTGTGATTGTGGTTGACTGTAAGTCCCAGAGTAGGTTCTGTGTGGCACACTGGCAGGGATGCCAACTCTCACACATCTGGCGTGACACTCAAACTTTCAGACATTCATGCTCATGCATGAAATTTTACAGCAAATCCCCATTATTCCATTATAAACCTAAAAATACCTACATCAAAATCTTTGGGGTAGCCTGCAATCCCTACAGACTATTTACAAGGTGATAAAACTGTCGCATATATGTAAATTGTGTGTACATGTATGTGCAGATTTGCCTCGAACTGAAAATCTCACAAGAGCCCGCTGACCAAAGCTGGCAGTCCTGCACTGGGAGTCAGACACGCATGCGGCACTTAGAGGAGGATGCCGTTGGTGACTCGATGGTCAATGATTAATCTGAGGGGGAGAGAAAAACAAAGTTTTGGTTTGTATATTACCTGAAAACATTTTCCAGTCTTTGTCTCTAAGCTTGATGTGTGATTTACTGTAAGCTAATATTGGAGGAGGTGAGTTGAGTCTCACATCACAGGATGACCCATTATTGAGTGAATTTATGACATGGGTGACATAGAGATAGATCAGGGGTTACATTTCAGGCTCTTGCTGGCATAGAATCCAGCTGAGGAGTTCATTTCAGGTCATGGAAACATTCAGATCTGTCAGGCTGCGATAACTGAAAGACTGTTTGCCCCAGACACATACACAACTATTCCAGAGGGTGTGTCACAGCCAGACGGCCAATCAGGGGCGAAGATTCCCACCCCACCTACTTCTGCGGGTGCTGCCCCACCAAGACATACGGTGATATACACTCAGCCCACATGATTGCTGCAGTGCTCAGAGATGAACGGCAGGGAAGCTACGGTGAACAGCCCTCGGTTTCACCCATCAATCAAACAGGAGCATTGAAGCAAAGAAGGATCCTGAGAGCATGAAGCTGTAAACCGTGGTTCTCCATTAGCAGCCAAGAGATGGGCCTCAGTTCACAGAGTGATTGTAAAGGAAACAATTCTTCCAAGTAACATTTAAGGTGGTATATCTAATACTGTGAAAACCACATTATGGCAGGGAAGCCCAGCTTCTCAGTCTGGCACTGAAAGGAAAAGAAGTCGTAGGCTTTTATTTCCAAGTCCTGAAATGAAGGTAATGGTTAATGGCTTGACATCACAGACGGTTCTATCTGCAGCCTCAAGGCTGCTTTTAGACCTTGTTCAATGTCCTTTGAACCGAGCAAGCCAAGTAAGCTGGGCTTTGGAAACCGATTTCACAAGTGAGTAAACACAAAGTCATACACATTTCTGGTTGGTAGCCTTGAGTTCCAGGACCAGAGGGATCCAGCTGGGCCCTTTCACTGAGGCTTTTGGCTCTGATTGGACACGCCTGAGGACGTTGTTGGAGGTCCACCTCCGATGGGTGAGCACATGGCCACTCAGTCGAGGTATGAGTGATGCGTGAGGTGGCACCGGCGTCACTGAAAGTGCTGGGACTGGAGGCAGGTTGTGTACATAATGGGGAGCAAACCTGGAACATGTGCTGTGTCAATAGCTGGGACACAGTAACCGATGAGAGAAGGATACAGAATGTGATTTAACAACAACAGCATTGGCGACGCCCCTTATCCTGGGCACAGGGTATGAGGGTATCACCAAGGTCCATCTTTGGCCTGCTACCCTTTCCCATTAAGGTTTGTAGGAGACTGGAAAATAGCCCTTTTTAAAGAACTGGACTAATAAGTGGCTAGAACTGAACGCAAAGGAAAGACGAGCAAGACACACTTACAAGAATCACATTCAACATCCGCAACATCTACAAAATCTACAAACGCACAATGACCAACAGAAGAATAGACAAGGAACAGACGTGGGCTATGACAAGTAACCAAACACGAGGCAGTAGGAGTAACAAGACACAGGTGAGGGTAATTAACAAACTCCACTTACTCAAACATTAGAAACATAGATTATAGAACATTACCACAGACTAGATACAAACAGGGGTAACTACAAAGGTACCAAAACAAGGATCCGTACAGAAATACATAAATACGTAACTAACAAGGTTATACACAACAATTTTGGGGCACACAATGTCCGACAACCCATGCCAGCAGGGTTGCCTGGGTCCCAGACGCCCACTTGCTCCATTCAGCCACATGGTTGCCTGGGGAGCGGGGAAACATAATAGGAATCCTGGGAAAGACCAGGAAAACTGGATGGCCACTGACACCAAATGGGAAAATGGTGGAAAGAATGGGAAGAGGCAGGGACAGATCCTGACATTAGTGACGTCAGTGCAGTGCAGCGCAGTGCAGTCACACTCAAAGCACTGGCATAAGTAGTTTTCAAAATCTAAGACAGAGAACAGGAAAGAAAACAGTGCAAGACAAGAGAATAAAACTCATGCGACTACTTCACCTAACCCTGCCCTGGCAGGTCAGTGCCCATGACTCAGATAGACTTACCATAACCAACCGCATACTGAGGAGCTCAGTTCACCTCCTGACCCTACAGATTCTTCCTTTCCACTCAGCTAGATGATTTAAATAGCAGAGGGTGACAACGTTTTGCCACCTGTGTCCATGTCTTCACCATCGTTGTTGGTCGTTAATCTTTGATCTAGCATAGTCATTCATAAATACAGCAGCGTGTCTAACTCCTGTGTTCACCTTCTGTTATTCTGAAGCCTGTATTATGTTTTATGATGATCTTTCAAGGTCACGGTACCATCTGTCACTACCTGCGTTGGCAAATGAAAGGCGTTAGCAGTGTCATCGTGATCCTTCTCGGAGATGCCTGCTTCTGAAACCTTTTCCTACTATAAACAGTAAGGAAATCAGCTTCCTGTTTTTACAGACTTCCTTCTCCCCAGCCAGCTGAGATAGAGTAGAGTCTGTATCTTCACTCTCCAGTTAATTACAGCACATGAAAGTGGTGTCAACGCCACGGCTGGTGTCACACTGCAGTTTTCTCCCCTGCCTGTCCAGGTCGAGCTTGACGGTGGCCTGAAATGGCCAGGCTGGTGTGAACCTTGCCCCTTCACCAAGACTTGGTCGCAATGAAGCGAAATGAGAAGGTGACAGAGAGAGTTAATATCACAGTCGTCTTCTCCCACCCCCTGGGACAATACAGCCATATTCTCGGGGTAGGTGCTAAGAAAGCAAGCATGGCACTTGAGGGGTTAAACGAAAGATTTCCCCCAAAGTTTGAATGGCCCTCCCTGCTCCCCCACCCCCACCCTCTACATGGAATGGTCTGCCCCGCGCATTCACATGACCCGCATGTGTGTTTTCTTTTGGCCATATATAGGGCCTGCGTCGCGGGCAGAGACTCGTGTGACGGACCAGCAGCGAGCCGTGCGAGCTTTCGTAGAGCGTGTACCCCGGGGGCAGTGGGGAATCTCGCGTGCTGCCTCTCTGCCTGC